>NC_047108.1:22413567-22713567 GCF_902500255.1 Thalassophryne amazonica
TTACATTCGCTGAACTGACACCCTTCTAATCACTACAAGGCTGTATTATTTTTTTTTCTGTTTAACACTAGAAATACCGGCTGTGGATGACGGCTTTCGGTGGAGGAAATCACGTAGGGCTTGGTGCCCGGTTGTGGTACCCCGATCGCACTCGCCACTGCGAACTGTGAACTGGATGCCTGTTGTTAGTCCTTTGAGCTCATGGGTGACTTCCACTCCTATCTCCAGGCCGAAATGCTGTGTTTTAGTGATAGGGGATTCTATCACTTGCAAAGACAGGTTACAGATGCTGGCTGACTGTCAGCAGACAGTCTTGTGGGCAGTTTAAACCCAGCGCTCAAAACTCCACTCGACGTGATTGCGCCACCTATATTAACCCCCCCCATAAAAAACACAGTCACCTTGGTTAAATTATTATTTGCATGACATCAAGCATAAGGCTAAAGGTCTAGAATAAAAATGGCGAAGTTCAAAATTAGAAGTATCCCACCTTGCGTGGCGTGATGCTATCTCAGACTACAAGTATGCACTACTGGCTACAAAGCATTTCATTCATGGACAACCACCTGTAAATCGCTGTCCTTTTCCAGCACAAGACTTCTTGGATTACTTTGAGAAGAAAATAGATGACATTAGGTTAAACATATCCCAGCATGCCTTAACCCAGCCATCTACAGAAAGCCCAATCTGCTAATATGATCCCATACCAACAAAACTGTTTAAGGAGCCCACTGTTGGGCCGACTGTGCTGGAAATTATTAATCTGTCATTAACCTCTGGATCGGTTCCTAAATGTTTCAATTCTGCAGTGATTAAATCAGTACTTAAGAAATCTAATCTTGACCCTAGTGTATTGAAAAACTATAGGCCGATATCAAATATATTATTTTGCTCTAAAATTCTGTAAAAAAGTGGTTTCATGACAGCTCGTGGACCTCCTTACTGAGATTAATCTTTTTGAGCCACTGCCATCTGCTTTTAGAAAATATCATTCCACAGAGACAGTTTTCACTAAAGTGGTGAATGATCTTCTGTCTGCAATGGATCCAGACATCACTATGGTTCTGGTGCTGTTAGATCTCAGTGCTACGTTTGATACCGTGGATCATCATATTCTACTCAGTAGGCTGGAGAATCACTTTGGGATGACTGGGAATGCCCTTGCATGGTTGACGTCATACCTGACCAGTCGTTGTCACTGTGTTGTGAACAATAACACTACCTCTAACCTTAGTGACATGAAATTTGGGGTTCCACAGACTTCCAGACTGGATTATTGTAATGCTTTATTTTCTGGTCTGCCGCAGTCTAGCATTCGGGGTCTTCAATTGGTGCAGAATGCTGCTGTCAGACCTCTGACACAAAGTAGAAGGTTTAACCACATTACACCCATTCTGGCATCCCTTCATTGGCTTCCGGTTTCTGCCAGATCGGATTGTAAAGTCTTATTGTTGGTTTATAAAATTGTTCACAGACTGGTACCTTCCTACCTGGGGGACTTGGTTAAGCCCTATGTACCTGCGCGGCCCTTACGTTCACAGGGCGCAGGGCTTCTGTGTGTTCTGAGGGTGAACAAGAAGTCTGTGGGGTATAGAGCTTTCTCCTACCGTGGTCCGACTCTTTGGAACGATCTACCTGCAGTTATTAGGCAGTCTGACATGGTGGAGACTTTTAAATCAAGTCTTATCATTAATCTAATTTGTTTTTTACATTTGTTTTGTAATTTTCTTTTTATTCTAGTGTGTTTTATCTTTTTATTGTGCCTTACTTGATTTTAATTTTGATTTTAATTTGCTTTGTGTTGTTATGAATTGTGTGAAGCGCCTTGGGGCGACTTTGTCATGAGTTGGCACTATATAAATTAATAAATTGAAATTGAAATTGAGAAATAAAATTTTGTTTTCTTCCTGAAGTTATACCTTCTGTTTTTGTTATTCCAAGATTAAATGTTTTTTTTTTGTTGTTAGTGGTGGTGGTGGTGGGTGCGTGCTAATCCCAGTCCTATGTCATTGTGATCTTAGTACAGTACATTGTCATTGTAACTGGTGTTTAGTCTACAACCAAATTAGCATTCATGATGGATTTTCATCAGAAATACTTCTGCCCTTCTTAAAATGATAGGCAATTATTACAATAAGTGTTATTTTTAAAGACAAATAGAAAACGTATCTCGGATCAAATGATAAAAATAGGCTAAAAATGTTTGTTGGCCAAATAAAATATAAAATGAAAAATGGTTACTCTTAGTACATGAAATAAGATATGACTTCAATGAAACTGACTGCAAAATGAATAATGTTGCAGGGGCAGTGGTGGCAGACAAACTGAGAAGTAACCTCCAGCACTCAGGCTCAATCAGACACAACAGAGGAATGGGGCCTGGACACAGGTGTCAGAGAAAAGCAGCCTCTTGTTTCTTTGGAATGTGTTGAACACTTGAACACATGTTTTGCAAAGAGGACGGGACAGGCAGCAGAAAAAAATCTCTGGGCCTTCAGGTGCTAAGCTCATGTGTCATACATCACACTGACAAAGTGAGAAACCTTGAGGTAATTTTGATCCTATGTTGTCCTTTGACCGCCACATTAAAGATATTACGAGGACTGCTTTCTTCGATCTATGAAATATAGCGAAGATTCGTCCCATCCTGTCTATGGCTCATGCTGAGACCCTGATTCATGTGTTTGTCTCTTCTAGATTGGACTACTGCAATGTTATATTTTCTGGTTACCACAGTCCAGCATTAGGGGTATTCAATTGGTTTAAAATGCTGCTGCCAGACTTTTGACAGGAAGCATAAAGTTTGACCACATTACACCCATTTTGGCGTCTCTTCACTGGCTTCCTGTCCCAGTGAGATCAGATTTGAAAGTTCTGTTACAAACATATAAAATGATTCACGGACTGGCACCTCCCTACTTAGCTGACCTAAGTAAACCTTACGTACCGGCCGGGGCTCTTGTGTTCTCATGGTGCAGGACTGCTTTGTGTCCCTAGGGTAAATAAAAAGTCTGTGGGTCACACAGATTTGTCTTATCATGTTCCTGTTCTGTGGAATGATCTCCCTGCATCAATAAAATAGTCAGATTCTGTAGAGACTTTCAAGTCCAGACTTAAGACGCTCTTATTTTCCCTTTCGTATGGCTAGCAAACTGGCATAGTATGTTTCTATGTTTTTTACCCTGTTAATTCAATTTAATTCAAACAACTTTATTGGTCCCTACAAGGGCAATTCATCTGCAGTTGACCAGCACAGTTACACAACCACCCACGTGTGTCAGAAACAGCACTCCAGCTTAAAACAACAAACAAAGGTCAGTAAGTCCATGAATAATTAAAAAAATAAAGACAATAACAAGAACAATCGTAACATGATTGATGACGATAAAGGAAATGTCATTTAAAATGGCTGCCGTCTGCGTTCAGCAGCTTGATAGCAGAAGGAATTAAAAATCTGGAGTAGCTGTGTTTTCTCTGGCTGAGAATACACTTAGCTTTCTTCTTTACTTGATTTTCCCAAACAAATGCAAGTCTATTTGCTTGACCCCAATTATTTTAGAGCAAACCTTGACAATGCCATTCAGGCAGTTTTTGTCCTTAACAGACAATCCGTTGAACCAACAAATACAAGAAAATGTTAAAAGACTTTCAATAAATGAGCAATAAAAGTGACTTAAAATCCTCACACTGACATTGAAAGAGCTTAGCTTCCTCATCACATGGATCCTCTGTTTTCCACGTTTGACAATAACTCAAGTTTGACATCAACACTGAGTCTGAGAGTCAAACACTGTTCCAAGGTATTTATAAGACTCAACCCTCTGGACCTCTACACCATGTATGACACTAGCTTTGTGTCCCGTGTTGGTATGTGTAAAATCAATGAACATTTCTTGAGTTTTAGACACATTCAGGTCAAGGGAATTATTACCACACCAATTAACAAACTCAGATCGTGCAGGACCATGATCAGACTCTGAGCCTTGTAGTAGAGACAGGAGGACAGTGTCATCAGAAAACTGAGCAAGAAATCTGTTCTCCTGAGAGGTCCTGCAGCTATCAGTGTACATGGCAAACAGCAGAGGGGACAACACACATCCCTGAGGTGAACCTGTGTTTGACACAATGGTAGAGGACATATGCCCATTTACAAACACCCGCTGGACCCTCTCAGTGAGGAAGTTTAAAATCAGCAGGAGAAGCTGATCAGGAAGATTAAAATAAGATGACAGCCTCTCAATCACAACGTGAGGCTGCAAGACTGAATGGTTCTTGGTCCAGTGAGACATCGGCATCAGTCACAATGTGAGACTGCGTCTTATTAAAGATGATGAAAAGTCAGCAAATAAAAGTCTGGTTTATCCAGGTGCTTGTACACAGTGTCCATTATTAAAATGTTTGCATCCTCCACACCTTTCTTTGGCTGGTAAGCAAACGCAAAGGATCCAATTTACCATTTACAAAAGACAAAGTAATATTTTACAGAATTTTCCACAGGTTTTTCATTACTAGTGATGTCAGAGCCACCGGTCTGAATTCCTTTAGCTCTTTGGAGTTTGTAGATTTAGGTATTGGAATGATGGTGGCTGTTTTCCACAGTGTGGGGATCTGGCCCAGGTCAGCACTCATTTGGAAAAGACTAGCGAAAACTCCACTAAGCTGGTCAGCCCAGTGGTGCAAAGTCTGCCCACAGATGGCATGTGGACCAGCAGCTTTCCTTGTCTTCAGTCTCTTGAATAAGGTTGTGACACATTCCTGAGATATCACTATTCCATTAAGAGGATCAAGAGAGAAAGGGATACAAAGGGATATTCTCTCAGAGAAATCTGAATTTTCAAATCTGGAGAAGAATGAGTTAAAAGTGTGCAGCAAGTCAGAATTTTCAACTCCATTTACACTAACAGTTGTTCTGGTCTCATTAGCCTGTTTGTTAATGGAGGCCAGATTCTTAATCCCTTGCCAGGCAGCCCTGAGGTCTCCACTGCAATATGTTTCTTCTATTTTCTCTTTATACCTTAGTTTGGCCTTTCTTATATCATTTCTTTCTTCTCTAGAAACACCCTTTTTATCTAGAGAACTGCCCGTGCAGCAGATCTGTTTCTTCCTATTCATCACACCCTTTAGCTCCTTTGATATCCAAGCTTTGTTGTTTGGACAAATAACAACCCTTTTTTTGATGGAATGGTGGAGTCAACACAGAATGTGATGGACCACCCCAATTCCAATGAAGTTGGGACGTTGTGTAAAATGTAAATAAAAAACAGAATACAATGATTTGCAAATCCTCTTCAATCTATATTCAACTGAATACACCACAAAGACAAGATATTTAATGTTCAAACTGATAAACTTTATTGTTTTTGTGCAAATATTTGCTCATTTTGAAATGGATGCCTGCAACACGTTTCAAAAAAGCTGGACAGTGGTATGTTTACCACTGTGTTACATCACCTTTCCTTCTAACAACACTCAATAAGCATTTAGGAACTGAGGACACTAATTGTTGGAAGCTTTGTAGATGGAATTCTTTCCCATTCTTGCTTGATGTACAACCCCAATTCCAATGAAGTTGGGACATTGTATAAAATGTAAATAAAAACAGAATACAATGATTTGCAAATCCTCTTCAACCTATATTCAACTGAATACACCACAAAAACAGGATATTTAATGTTCAAACTGATCGACTGTTGTTTTTATGCAAATATTTGCTCATTTTGAAATGGATACCTGCAACACGTTTCAAAAAAGTTGGGACGGGGCAAGAAAAGACTGGGAAAGTTGATGAATGTTCAAAGAACACCTAATTGGAAACAGGTGAGTGTCATGAATGGGTATAAAAGGAGCATCCCCAAAAGGCTCAGCCATTGACAAGCAAAGATGGGGCGAGGATCACCATTTTCTGAACACCTGCATGAAAAAAAATAGTACAACAATTTAAGAACAATGTTTCTCAAACTTCAACTACAAGGAATTTAGGGATTCCATCATCTATAGGCCATAATATAATCAGAAGATTTAGAGAATCTGGAGAACTTTCTATACGTGAGCAGCAAGGCCAAAAACCAACATTGAATGCCCGTGACCTTCGATCCATCAGGCGGCAGCAATAAAGTAGGTTGTGTTGTCGAGTCCCAAGTCCGGATAAATGAGGAGGGCTGCGTCAGGAAGGGCATCCGGTGTAAAACAAGCCAACCGAACTATGCAGACTCAGAATCGAATTCCCATACCGGATCGGTCGCGGCTCGGGTTAACAACGTCCGCCACCGGTCCTATTGCCCAACAGGGTGCCGGTGGAAATTGGGCTACTGCTGGGTGAAGACGATGAAGAAGAGGAGGAAGACGTTGCCACGAACAGCGGGAGAAGAAGAAAACTAGAAGGGTGGAAATGAGAGTGGGGACTTTGAATGTTGGTAGTATGACTTGTAAAGGGAGAGAGCTGGCTGATATGATGGAGAGGAGAAAGGTAGACATATTGTGTGTGCAAGAGACAAAGTGGAAGGGAAGTAAGAGCAGGAGCATCGGCGGTGGGTACAAGTTGTTGTACCATGGAGAGGTCAGGAAGAGAAATGGTGTTGGGGTCATTTTAAAGGAAGAGTATGTTAAAAGTGTGTTGGAGGTTAAGCGAGTGTCTGACAGGGTGATGAGTGTGAAGTTGGAAATTCAAGGAAATCAAGGAAAATCAAGGAAATTTTATTGTCATATGCACAGAACAGAAGAGCATCTTCCCTGCACAATGAAATGTGGCTACTGCATTTAACCCATCCTATTTGCCAGTAGGAGCAGAGGTCGCCATTAGGCGCCCGGGGACCAGCTCCAGATGTACATCCCTGCCTTGGTCAACAGCAGGGCTGAGCAAACCAACACCGACCCATAACAAACAACACACACAACACACAACACATAGGCCGGCCCGGTACATAAAACATATATATGAAAGCAAAACACGAGGGAAAAGGAGAAGAAAAAAAAAACCCTCATAGCTGCTGCATTACACAGCGGCAATGAGGAAAAAAAAAAAATCCCATCAGCACAAAAAACAATAATCACAGAGACAAAACAAGGACACAGGACGACAACCGAGATTTGAAAGGACCAGTTTATCAGAACACTCCGGAAGGCAGCCAGTTCGGCGCCGTCAACGGCCTTGTCTGACAGTCTGGAGGGGGAAGGGAACAGCCCTGCGCAGTCTGAGAAAGTCCTGGACAGTCCTAACACAGTTCACGTCAGAACTGGAGAAGCTGAGGGGAGGGGGGAAGACCAGGGAGCGAGGCTTAAGTGTTGATCTTCTGAGGAGGTTCTTATCACAGCGACCTTGAAGTGCAGCTGTATTTGGGGAAGCCAAATGAATAGCCAGATTAACAGACGCCTGAAAGATTCCACAGTTCTGAGAACAGAGTGGCTCTCAATGCTTCTGAATGTAGAATGTGGTCTTCACAGACGGTCATAGCGGGTTTCCAGGGCTGTGATCTTCCTCGAGATGTCTTCCAACGCGCGGTTAACCCCCGCCGACTGCGCAGCCACTGCCTTCCCAATCGAATCAATCATATAGGGCAGCTTGGAACGACCAATCAAAGCTGCTTCCACTTTCTTGATTTTCCGGTAAACCAGCAGAGTGCCCGCACCATACATCAGAAAGCCGGTCACCACCAAGCCAAATATGTACACATCTTCGACGTCCTCCACAGAAATCATGTAAAGGTACATGACCTGCCATCTCCTCCACGAGTCCATCACGTAACCCATCACATGCGTCCCAGCAGGACAGGTCGGGTCCTCCGCTCCCGAATGTCTTGTAGAAAAAATAGTGTCAATTGCGTTCAGAGACCACTTTAACAGATCCATTTTTGTCGTTTCCAGAAGAGCAAAGCTGCAGCCTCACAGACAACACGCCACAAAAGCAGGAAAGATAAAGAGGGAGGGAGAGGAGAAAAGTGCGTCCATCTCGGTCGAGTGCAAGCTGGCAAAAAAAAAAATTGAAGGGGTGATGATGAATATCATCAGTGCATATGCCCCACAGGTTGGTTGTGAGATGAAGGAGAAAGAAGATTTCTGGAGTGTGTTAGATGAGGTGGTGGAGAGTGTGCCCAAGCATGAAAGAGTGGTGATAGGAGCAGACTTCAATGGGCATGTTGGTGAAGGGAACAGAGGTGATGAGGAAGTAATGGGTAGATATGGTATCAAGGATAGGAATGGGGAAGGACAGATGGTAGTTGATTTTGAAAAAAGGATGGAAATGGCTGTGGTGAATACCTACTTTAAGAAAAGGGAGGAGCACAGGGTAACATATAAGAGTGGAGGAAGGTGCACACAGGTGGACTACATTCTTTATAGGAGATGCAAGCTAAAAGCAATCACAGACTGTAAGGTGGTAGCAGGAGAGAGTCTCACTAGACAGCACAGGATGGTTGTTTGTAGGATGACTTTAGAGGTAAAGAAGAAGAAGAGAGTGAGAGCTCAACAAAGGATCAGATGGTGGAAGCTGAAGAAGGAAGACTATTGTGTGAAATTTAGTGAGCAGGTGAGAGAAGCACTGGTTGGAGGGGAAGCAATTTTGGACAACTGGAAAAGTACTGCAGATGTGGTGAGGGAGACAGCTAGGACAGTACTGGGTATGACATCTGGACAGTGGAAGGAAGACAAGGAGACTTGGTGGTGGAATGAAGAGGTCCAGGAAAGCATAAGGAGAAAGAGGTTGGCGAAAAAGTTTTGGGATAGTCGGAGAGATGAAGAAAGTAGACAGGAGTACAAGGAGATGCGGTGTAAGGCGAAAAGAGAAGTGGCAAAAGCAAAGGAAAAGGCATATTGCGAGCTGTACAAGAAGTTGAATATTAAGGAAGGAGAAAAGGACTTGTACCGATTGGCCAGACAAAGGGTCAGAGCTCGAAAGGATGTGCAGCAGGTTAGGGTGGTAAAAGATGCACATGGTACTGTGCTGACAAGTGAGGAGTGTGTGCTGAGAAGGTGGAGGGAATATTTTGAAGAGTTGATGAATAAAGAAAATGAGCGAGAGAAAAGGCTGGATGATGTGGTGAGAGTAAATCAGGAAGTACAAGAGATTAGCAAGGAAGAAGTGAGGGCTGCTATGAAGAGGATGAAGAGTGGAAAGGCAGTCGGTCCAGATGACATTCCAGTGGAGGCATGGAAATGTCTAGGAGAGATGGCAGTAGAGTTTCTAACCAGATTGTTTAATAAAATTTTGGAAAGTGAGAGCATGCCTGAGGAGTGGAGACGAAGTGTGCTGGTTCCTATTTTCAAGAACAAGGGTGATGTGCATAGCTGCAGTAACTGCAGAGGCATAAAGCTGATCAGCCACAGCATGAAGTTATGGGAAAGAGTAGTAGAAGCTAGGCTTAGAAAACAGGTGAAGATCTGTGAGCAGCAATATGGTTTCATGCCGAGAAAGAGCACTACAGATGCAATGTTTGCTCTGAGAATACTGTTGGAAAAGTACAGAGAAGGACAGAAAGAGTTACATTGTGTGTTTGTGGACTTAGAAAAAGCTTATGATAGGGTGCCAAGAGAAGAGTTGTGGTATTGTATGAGGAAGTCTGGAGTGGCAGAGAAGTATGTTAGGGTAGTGCAGGACATGTACAAGAATAGTGTGACAGCGGTGAGATGCGCAGTCGGAATGACAGACTCATTCAAGGTGGAGGTGGGATTACACCAAGGAACAGCTCTGAGTCCTTTCTTGTTTGCAGTGGTGATGGACAGGTTGACGGATGAGATCAGACAGGAGTCCCCATGGGCTATGATGTTTGTAGATGACATTGTGATCTGTAGTGAGAGTAGAGAGCAAGTTGAGTCTAGTCTGGAGAAGTGGAGATATGCTTTGGAGAGAAGGGGAATGAAAGTCAGTAGAAGCAAGACTGAGTACATGTGTGTGAATGAGAGGGAGCCCAGTGGAATAGTGCAGTTACAAGGAGTAGAAGTGGTGAAAGTAGATGAGTTTAAATATTTGGGGTCAACTGTTCAAAGTAATGGAGAGTGTGGTAGAGAGGTGAAGAAGAGAGTGCAGGCAGGGTGGAGTGGGTGGAGAAGGTGGCAGGAGTGATTTGTGACCGAAGAATATCAGCAAGGGTGAAGGGGAAAGTTTACAAAACAGTAGTGAGACCAGCTATGTTGTATGGTTTAGAGACAGTGGCACTAACAAAAAGACAGGAGGCAGAGCTGGAGGTGGCAGAGCTGAAGATGTTGAGATTCTCTTTGGGAGTGACAAGAATGGACAAGATTAGGAATGAACATATCAGAGGGACAGCTCAGGTGGGACGGTTTGGAGACAAAGTCAGAGAGGCGAGATTGAGATGGTTTGGACATGTGCAGAGGAGGGACCCAGGGTATATAGGGAGAAGGATGCTGAGGATGGAGCCACCAGGCAGGAGGAGAAGAGGGAGACCAAAGAGGAGGTTCATGGATGTGCTGAGACAGGACATGCAGGTGGTTGGTGTGACAGAGGAAGATACAGAGGACAGGGTGAGATGGAAACGATTGATCTGCTATGGCGACCCCTAAGACAAAGAAGAAGTGTTGTGATTTTGATTTGTTTTTAGTTTGTTCTTTTGTTGCCCCCGTATGAATTCAACTTAGAGCGGCAAATCACGACAGCATCTCCTCAAGGTGCGTCACAGAAAACTAAAAAAAAAAAAAAAAAAAAAAAAGAACTAAAGATCAAAGAGCATACTTAAAATATTAAAAGCATAATAAAAGAATAAAAAAGTAAAAATAAATAAATAAAAAAAAGCATAATAACACAATATGCTAATCATATAAAAGAGAAAACAAATGCGTGCTGTCCAGGGTGTACTCCGCCTCACACTCTACAACTGCTAGGATAGGCTCCAGACCCCGCAACCCTTAATTGGAATAAGTGGTTGAAGATGAGTGCTGAGTGAGTGTTTTTCCTGTGATAACAAGGTATTTTATCTTTGAGTTCAGTGTCTACTGTAGGAAACTGTCAATCTGGACTTAAAAGTCTCTACAGAATCTGTTTTATTGACGCAGGGAGATCATTCCACAGAACAGGGGCATGATAAGAGAAAGCTCTGTGACCCGTAGACTTTTTATTCACCCTAGGGACACAAAGCAGTCCTGCACAGCGAGACTGCAAAGCCCAGGCCAGTAAGTAGGGTTTAAGTAGATCAGCTAAATAGGGACGTGCCAGTACGTGAACAATTTTATAGGCTAGTAGTAGGACCATAAAATCTGATCTCACTGGGACAGAAAGCCAGTGAAGAGATGCCAAAATGGGTGTAATGTGGTCAAACTTTCTGCTTCGTGTCAAAAGTCTGGCAGCAGCATTTTGAACCAAATGGAGACATCTAATGCTGGACTGCTGTAAACCAGAAAATAGAACACTGCAGTAGTCCAATTTCGAAAAGACAAACGCATGAATCATGGTCTCAGCATCAGCCATAGACAGGATGAGACAAATCTTTGCTGTATTTCACAGATGGAAGAAAGCAGTCCTCATAATATCTCTAATGTGGAGGTCAAAGGACAATGAAGGATCAAAAATTACCCCAAGGTTCCTCACTATGTCCATATGATGCATGACACATGTACCTAGGCCAAGCGTTAACTGGTCAAATTGATGCCGATGTCTCACTGGACCAAGAACTATCATTTCAGTCTTATCAGAGTTTAAAAGTAGGAAGTTGCTGCACATCCAGCTTCTCACTGATGCAAGGCAATCTTCTAAGGATTTTATGTGGATGAGTTATCGGTGTGTACAATTGAGTATCATCAGCACAGCAATGAAAGGTAATCCCAAAACACTGCAGTATATGCCCAAGGGGTGCTATGTAAAGGGAGAAAAGGAGGGGGCCTAAAATGGATCCCTGTGGATCCCCAAATTTCATGTGACTAAGGGTAGAGGTAGTGTTACTGTACAAAACAGTGAGAATGACTGGAAAGGTATGACGGCAACCACACAAGGGCACTTCCAGCAATCCCAAAATGATTCTCCAGCCTATCGAGTAAATGTTAAATTAAATAGTAAATGGACTGCATTTACATAGCGCTTTTCCATCTGCATCAGATACTCAAAGCAGTTTACACATCAATGCCTCACATTCATATCGATGTGAGGCTGCTGCAGTGCAAGGCGCCCACTTCACACTGGGAGCAACTAGGAGATTAAGGACCTTGCCCGAGGGCCCTCAGTGATTTTCAAGTCAGTTTGGGATTTGAACAGAGGATCCTCTGTTCTCAAGACCAATGCTTAACCACTAGACCATCACCTCCCCACGGTATTAAACGCAGCAGTGATATAACAGCACCAGAACCGTAGTGGTATCCGAATCCATTGCAAGCAGAAGGTCATTCACTACTTTAGTGAGAGCTGTTTCTGTGAAGTCTTTCATTATTTGGTTTCTTCCAAATGTGCGCCCCTCCCTTTAAATTTTTAGCACTTGCCGTCACTGTTTGCTTGTGAAAGTGCGCACCTACAAGCAAAATCATGTGGGGTCAGTGGTCTGTAATCAAACACACCTGGGATTAGAGACTTTTGATTGGTTAGCTTGTTTGTTTTCCACCAATGAAAAAGAGGGAGTTTCTTTCCACTCCACCTCTTCTGTTGCTTCACAAAAATGCCCAGCAAAAATGACAATAATATTCACAAAAATGCATGGCATAATAAATATTCATAGGTCCAGTTATACAAGGCATATTAACAAAATAAAAAAAACAAACAAACTGGTGTATAGGTTGAAGTCTGCACATTCAACATACATTCAAAAGGAGAGTCAGAGTGCAGCAGATTGGATGTTAGGCCCGCTTAATTAGGCCATTATGACTTTGATGAGGAGGCGCATCAGTCAACTCCAGAGAAGTACAATCTTGATATTAAATGCCAAAAAAAAAAAAAAAAAAAAAAAAAACTACAGTCCCCTCTAAGCTTCCCTTCATTTCCAAGGAATTGGAAAAAGCTTCTCTTCCACAGCTGCAGCCCTTCCTGAACACTCATAATATATTAGATCCTTTAGAGTTCAGGGTTAGGGCACTCCACAATACTCAAACAGCCCTGCTTAATGTGACAAATGATCTGCTACTTAAATTAGATTCTGATGATAATGCTGTCCTGACTTTATTTAAACTTATTAGGCTATTCCACAGAGCGCCGTTTCTTCCCATTTCAACCCAAACAACAAATTGGGGCCCATATTGAAGCATCACAGTAACTTCTTGATCCATCTCTTGTCAATCATGAACAAACTTGGTATGCGTAGTAGTTACATCCATTATCGGCAGCAGTTTTAAAATCGGGGTGAAATTTTTGAGCTGTTGAAAATTTCATCCCGATTCACCAAATCATCATTCATGCATGGTAACTTCTGGGTGTTCGTAGTCTTAACAGCCTCAATAGTGTTCAACCGTCTAAACTGAGTAGTCCTAGTGAGTACAAGTTTGATTCTGCTCCACTGGGGTAAAAATTTGAAGCAAAAGCAGCATTTGTTGCAGTTCTGGCTGTGACACAGCCGGGCACAGCTTTACTTATGTTTTTGAACAGGTTGCCAGGTCTGCAGTTTAGAAGTCAGCCTGTTAGGAAGTATTTTCATCCCATTTTTACACAATTTTTGGATTGTGGACAAATGTAATAGAACGGTGCCCTGAGGAATAGGAGCATTAGTGCTGCATTCAACACTGTAGATCACAATATTCAGCTTGACCGCCTTGAACAATGGGTTGGTATTATGGGGACAGCACTACTCTGTTTCTGCTCTTATCTGAAGCACAGGATATTCTTTGTATCTTTTGGTCAGTTCTCCTCATCCATCTTGAGTCCAGTGCTCTTCTGCCTGTATATGCTCTCATTAGGGGACATCATCAGAAAGTACAGCATCTCTTTTCATTTTTATGCAGATGACTCACAGGTGTACCTCCCCCTAAAACCTAGGGACTCTATACAGTCTCAACTATCCTGAAGACATTAAATACTGGATGGCAATTAACTTCCTCCAGTTAAACAGTGATAAAACAGAAACAATAATTTTTGCTCCTCTCAAATCCAGAACCTGATAAATTAGCTCATCTTGTTTCATATGTCAAACCTTATGCAAAAAACTTGGGTGTCATTGTTGGCTCAGAGTTCTGTTTTGACAGGCAGATAAACTCGGTTGTTAAGAAAAGCATTTATCAATTAAGCATTTTCCACTATTTGAAATCTTTATCATATAATGTTCTACAGAAAGTAATTCATGCTTTATTACATCACGGCTGGATAACTACAACTCTCTCTATCTTGGCCTTGCTCAGTCTCTACTAACATGTCTGCAGATCGTCCAAAATGCTGCTGCAAGGCTGCTGACTGGTGCTAAGAAGAAGGAACATACCACCCCCATTCTGGCCTCCTTACATTGGATATCTTATTTTTAGAATTCAATTTAAGGTTTTATTAACCGCTTTTAAGGCTCTGTATGGGCTGGTCCCTGACTATATTTCTCACCTTGTTCAGCCACACTCGGGTCCCTCAGATCCTCTGTCTTCTCCATGTGCCGAGAGGCGACAGAGCCTTTGTGGTCACTGGCCCACGACTGTGGAACCAGCTGCTTACAGATATCTGATGCGCTCCCTCCATTTCTGCCTTTAAAACCAGGCAAATATCCACCTGTATTCTCTGGTCTTTCCAGTCTCCTCATTTTCCCATCAGCTGTGTTATTCTCTGATTGTGTTTGTCCCTTACAATTCTTTTTTCCTTTGGCTTAATTGTGTCTATGATAATCTATTTTATGTGTTTACTTGCTTTACTATTTATCTACGTTTAGTACAGCCCTTTTGTCCGTAGAAGCTGTGTTTAAATATGCTTTTAAATTAAATTTACTGACTTACTTACTGACCTTACTGACAAATACAAAGAAAACAACACTGGGCCAAGAACTGACCCCTGTGGAACTCCACGACTCAAAGCAGAGGATTCAGATAATGTGTTATTAAAACAAACACAGTAAGACTGACCCAACAAATACAATCTCAGCCACAAGAGTACTGAACCAGAAACACCATGTCCAGTCTGTTCAATAAAATATTGTTATCCACTGTATCAAAAGCAGCACATGGATCAAGTAATAACAAAAATGATTGGCAATTGCTGGCGATTTTAAGCAGCAAATCATCCACCTCTTTTGTGAACTCAGTTTCAGTGGGATGATGAGAACTAAATGCTGAGTGCAATGGCTGAAAGAGCTCAGTCACAGACAGGTGCCTCAAAGGCTGACTAAAAACCACCTTCTCAAAAACTTTGGACATAAATACCAGGTTGGAAATAGGCCTGTAATTACCTCGCTACTGCAGGATCCAGACACAAGTTCTTAAGGAGAGGTTTCAACAACAGCTGCCTTAAATCACACAGTGGTGAGTGATAGATTCACAGCACAACAGCAAAGGATCCAAAGAACAAGCTTTTCTTTTTGTACTCAGTTTGGTTTGGTTATTTTTCAGTGTGTGATTTCTCTTGCTGGGTTTTTCTTGCTTGGACCATGTCTTTCCCTATCTTTCTTGTCTGTCTCTCTTTGTGCTTGGTGGTGGGTGTTCTGGAGCTTTCCACACACCTGTTTCTAATCTGTAGCTCATCACCAGGGTGTATATAAGCTTCACTGGTTACACTAGTTCCTCGCCAGATCGTTGCACCTTGTGCCTTTGTTTCCAGCTCTGTATGTGTGTTTTTCTAGTCCTGCTTGCCACGTTGTGTTTTTTGACCACCTGCCTGTTTTTTCGACCACACCTTATCACCTGATGTTTCTGATTTGTTTGCCATTATTGGACTGTCTTTTTGTGTATCGGACCCTGCTGAGTCACTCAAACCATCTTAAAAACCAGAGCTGCATTGTTGAGTCCTGCATTTATGTCCAGACATCTCTGACCACCGAGCCTGATAGAGTGATCTGGCCAGCAATGGACACAGGGGACTCAAACACTTTTCAGCTGGCGGTACGTTATCAGAGCAACCTTGCTAAATGTCAAGACTCATTCAAGTCTTTCGTGAACTCACAGAAGGAGCAACTTCTTGCCAAACTGAAGATTCAGGCCTCGACTTATTCGGCTCCCACGACGACCAGTCCTCCACTTCCGGGACCGAGTGCAGCCTGTTTTTTGTAACCACCTGTCCCGACCCAAGGAGTTCTCGAGTGATTCCGGAGACATCAAGCCATTTATCACCCAGTGTGAACTACACTTTGAGTTAATGTCATCAATGTTTCAATTCAATTTCTATCGCCAATTTGCGACATCACCTCAAGGCGCCTCACATAAAAACAGCTCAAAAACAATATCAAATAATAAAAAAAACAATGTAAAATAAAATTAAAACATCAAAACCACAATTAAAAGTTCACAATAAAACACAAAAAGTAAAAGAATTTAAAAAGGATGCTAGCCATAAGACTGGGTAAAAAGATGTGTCTTTAGACTTTTCTTAAAAATCTCAACAGAATCTGAAAGTCTCACTGAGGCCGAGAGAGCATTCCACAAAACAGAAGCATGGTATGAAAAGGCTCTCTGTCCCGCAGATCTTTTCCTCACCCTTGGGACACAGAGCAGTCCTGCATCCCGTGAACGCAAAGCCCGGGTTGGTACCTAAGGTTTAACTAAATCAGCCAGATAGGCCGAGGCCAGTCCATGAACAAAACGATAGGCCAATAGCAAAACCTTAAAATCCAACCTCGCAGAGACAGGTAGCCAGTGAAGAGCTGTAGAGCTGAAACAATTAATCGAGTTAATCGATTAAAATCGATTATTAAAATAGTTGTCAACTAATTTAGTCATCGATTAGTTGCTAAATAACTTTGTTTTACAGCAAATGTTTTGTTTCTTCCATATAATCAACCAAGCTTTGGTTTGAATCTTGAACCAATGAAGGAGTGCTTCGAGCTGCTGCTTTGTTGGTTTCATTTGTTTTATTTCGCTATATATTAATTTTTCCCCACTAAAACCCTAAAGAGCATATGTCTGTGAGGAATATTTACCTTTTTTATGTTAAACTGACCTGTTATGGTCTTCTGAAACAGTTGATTGATGTATTTTATGCTTTCGATGATGCTAATGCATTAACATGTCTATGGAGTTTTTGATGTTAAAGTTAAGCATTAAGCTGCTGGCATTTCAGCATGTTTGTGCATTTGTTTTCTGTATAATAATTAATGGCTCAGCGTTTGTTGTCATAAAAGAGTCAAATATATTACAAATTATAATATTTTTAAATTTTTTATTTATATATTCAATTTTAGAGAAAGAGACACGAGTCACATGTGTCATTGTGAAATGGCCACACAGTTTACAAGTTATACAGAGAATGTTGCACATATAATGAGTCAGGCTACAGTTTTTGATTTAGGTTTTATGGTTAACTGGTTATGCTAAATGCTCATTTGCAGCAACAAAAATACCTTTTTTTCACCATATATTTTATACATTTATATATTTCAATGTTTTATGGCAACTCAGCACTTTGATAAAGCAATGTCATTTGAAATAATTATTTTGTTCTTTATTATAAACTGTTTCATTATTTATTATTTTCTATTTCAGCAGCCAAGGGACATTTGACAATTTGTTGATTTTCAAGTATTTTAAGTTTTCAAATAATGTTCTGTTGTTAAATAAAGTGATGGAAGGAGAGAAAAATTGTTTCCAAGGCACATTTTTTAAAAAAAATTCCCAGCTAATCTGATTAATCGATTAATCGTGTCGAAACCCCATCAGATTCATCGATGATCCAAATAATCGTTTGTTGCAGCCCTAAAGAGATGCCAAAAGGGGGTAATATGATCAAACCTTCTGCTTCATGTCAAGAGTCTGGCAGCAGCATTTGAACCAGCTGAAGACCCCTAGTGCTGGACTGCAGCAAACCAGAAGATAAAGCATTACAATAATCCAATCTAGCAGAGATAAATGCATGTATCAAAGTCTCGGCATCAGTTATAAACAGGATGGGACGAATCCTCCTATATTGCACAACTGGAAGAAAGCAGTCCTCATGATGTCTCTAATGTAGAGATCAAAAGACAACGTAGGATCAAAATTACCCCAAGATTCCTCACTTTGTCCATATGACGTATAACACACAAACACAAGCTAAGCGCTTGCTGGTCAAATTGATGCTGATGCCTTGCTGGACCAAGAACCATCATTTCAGTCTCATCAATGTTTCCGTCCGAAAGGACGATGATAGCATTCATGATAACTCACCTTACCGGCCAGGCTGCAATGTGGGCTACGTCAGAATGGAGCGGGCAATCCTCCTCGTGTGACCCTCTCCAAGCATTCAAGATGGCTCTCCAGCTGTATTCCAACACGTCGCTGGGACGTGAAGCAGCATGATTCCTGATGAAGCTTAAACAGGGAAACAGACGAGTCGCTGACTACGCAATCGACATCTGTATGCTGGCTTCCAAGAGTGAGTGGAATGCTGCCGCCCTCCAAGACGTTTTCTTCTAGAGTCTGGCTGACCATATCCAGAACCAACTCATCGCTTTCTATGCGACATCTGCCTATTAGAGGACTACCCAGGAAACTCACTCCAAGGTTCGTTGGTCCGTTCCCCATCTCCAAAGTTATTAACCTTGTTTCTGTGCATTTGCAACTCCCAAGGTCCATGAGAATCCACCCCACTGGCTTCTTACCACAACAGTTAAATAACGCTGTTTCTTGGCTTTGCTAACTTTTACTGTAAGTTCATCATGAACTATAGTCAAGTTGCAGCCCCTCTCACTCAACTTCTCCAAAGACACAACCCAGACTCCTGCTGTGGATCAGGCCTTGAACAAGCTTAAACATCTGTACATTACTGTGCAAGTACTTATTCAGCCTAACCCTAACCACCAGTTTGTCATGGAGGTTAAGGCCTCTGACTCTGGTACAGGGGTCATTCACTTCCAGCAGTCGGGTTCAGACCACAAAATTCACTCATGTGCCTGATCTCCAATGGGTCCAATTATGAAGTACAACCCCAATTCCAATGAAGTTGAGATGTTGTGTAAAATGTAAATAAAACAGAATACAATGATTTGCAAATCCTCCTCAACCTATATTCAATTGAATACACCACAAAGACAAGATATTTAATGTTCAAACTGATAGACTTTATTATTTATGTGCAAATATTTGCTCATTTTGAAATGGATGCCTGCAACAGGTTTCAGAAAAACTGGGACAGTGGTATGTTTACCACTGTGTTACATCACCTTTCCTTCTAACAACACTCAATAAGTGTTTGGGAACTGAGAACACTAATTGTTGAAGCTTTGTGGGTGGAATTCTTTCCAATTTTGCTTGATGTACGACTTCAGTTATTCAACAGTCCGGGTCTCCATTGTTGTATTTTGCACTTCATAATGCGCCACACATTTTCAATGAGCGACAGGTCTGGACTGCAGGCAGGCCAGTCTAGTACCTGCACTCCTTTACTAGGAAGCCACGCTGTTGTAACATGTGCACAATGTGGCTTGACATTGTCTTGCTGAAATAAGCAGGAATGTGGATGGCAGCATGTGTTGCTCCAAAACCTGGATGTCCCTTTCAGCATTGATGATGCCATCACAAATGTGTAAGTTGCCCATGCCATGGGCAACTTACACACCCTCATATCATCATAGATGCTGGCTTTTGAACTTAGCACTGGTAACAATCTGGATGGTATTTTTCCTCTTTTGTCTAGAGGACAGAATGTCCCTGATTTCTAAAAACAATTTGAAATGTGGACTCATCAAACCAAAGCACACTTTTCCACTTTGTGTCTGTCCATTTCAAATGAACTCGGGCCCAGAGAAGGTGGTGGCATTTCTGGATGTTGATGTATGGATTTCGATTTGCATGGTAGAGATTTAACTTGCACTTGTAGATGTAGCGACGAACTGTGTTAACTGTCAATGGCTTTCTGAAGTGTTCCTGAGCCCACGCAGTAAGATCCTTTACACAATGATGTCGGTTTTTAATGCAGTGCCACCTGAGGGATCGGAGGTCATGGGCGTTTGATGTTGGTTTTTCGGCCTTGTTCTCCAGATTTTCTGAATCTTCTGATTATATTATCGACTATGGATGATGGAATACCTAAATTCCTTACAATTGACGCTGATAAACATTGTTCTTAAACTGCTGGACTATTTTTTTCACGCAGTTGTTCACAAAGTGGTGATCCTCGCCCCATCTAAACCTTGTGAACAGCTGAGATTTTGGGGGATGCTCTTTTTATAACCAATCATGAGTGTCCTCAGTTCCCAAACACTTATTGAGTGTTGTTAGAAGGAAAGGTGATGTAACAAAGTGGTAAACATACCACTGTCCCAGCTTTTGTGAAACATGTTTCAGGCATCCAATTCGAAATGAGCAAATATTTGCACAAAAACAATCAAGTTTACCAGTCTGAACATTAAATATCTTGTCTTTGTGGTGTATTTAATTCAATATAGGTTGAAGAGGATTTGCAAATCATTGTATTCTGCTTTTATTTACATTTTACACAATGTCCCAACTTCACTGGAATTGGGGTTGTACTTGCATGACCTCAAGCATAAGGTTAGAGGTCTCGAACAGAAATGGTGTAGTTCAAAATTAGAAGTATTCCACCTTGTGTGGAAGGATGCTATCTTAGACTATGCATGCACTACTGGCTACAAAGCGGACCTATTACTCCAATTTGATCAACAAAAACAAGCATAACTCAAAGTTCTTGTATGACATGGTGGCAACACTTATACATGGACAACCACTTGTAGTTCACTGTCCTTTTACAGCACAAGATTTCTTGGATTACTTTGATAAGAAAATAGAAGACATTAGGTTAAACATATCCCAGCATGCCTTAACCCAGCCATTACAACCTGCTATTGAGGTGGGTGCCGTTACTGAGGATTACCTAGATTCACAGAATTTGATAGTATCTCACTAGGCATGCTGACAAAACTTGTAACGTCTACAAAAAGCACAATCTGTTTATTTGATCCTATACCAACAAAACTATTTAAGGACCCGTGGCCCACTCTTGGACCGACTGTGCTGGCAATTATTAATCTCTCACTAATTCTGTCCTGTTCCTGAATGTTTCTAATCTGCAGTGATTAAACCATTACTCCTGCAAAAGTGGTGTCACGGCAGCTCGTGGACTATCTTACTGAGAATAATCTCTTTGAGCCACTGCAGTCTGCTTTTAGAAAATATTCCACAGAGATGGATCTCACTAAAGTGGTGAATGATCTTCTGCTTGCAATGGATTCAGACACCATTACGGGCCTGGTGCTGTTAGATCTCAGTGCTGGGTTTGATACAGTGGATCATCGTATTCTACTCGATAGGTTGGAAAATCATTTTGGGTTTACTGGGAGTGTCCTTGCATGGATGACGTCATAGTTGACCAGTTGTCCTCACTGTTTTGTACAAAAACACTACCTCTAACCTTACTGACATCAAATTTAGGGTTCCACAGAGGTCCGTCTTAGGCCCCCTGCTTTTCTCCCTTTATATAGCACCCCTTGGACATATACTGCGGTGTTTTGGGATTGCCTTTCATTGCTATGCTGATAATAGTTATACATGCCGATAATTGCTGGTAATTTCATCCACATAAAATCCTAGAAAGATTGCCTTCCATCAGTGAGAAGCTGGATGTCTAGCAACTTTCTACTTTTAAACTCTGATAAGACTGAAATGATGGTTCTTTGTCTAGTGAGACATCGGCATCAATTTGACCAGTTAACGTTTAGCAATTTTAAGGTTCTGCTACTTGTCTATAAAATTGTTCAGAAGACTTGGATCCTTTTGTTCCCTCTGTCAGCCACCCACACCCTCTGCATGATGTCCAGGGTCACGGTGTGAGGGATGTTCAGACTTTAGGTGCACTGACACGAGCATGCCTGAGACTCGCACAACAGCACAAACGTCGTCATTACGATCCCACCCGCTGTGTTCACAGGTGGACGCCGTTCTTTGTTACACCGACTGCCGCGTGCTCTGCGCTAGACGCTGTGTATATAAAATAATTATTTTGTGCCGGATTAATCCTTTTTTTTTTGCTAATTGGCCATTGAAAACAGCTCTAATCGCATCCTGAATCACAGAGGAGGCTGCAGCCGGAGCCATTCGCGCGCACCTAACTGCCTGCAGAAAGCATTTTGAGCCGTCCAACAAGGTAATTATTTGTCATGTTTACATTGTCATGGCTTGGTAAAACAGTTGTGTGTTCTTTCCCTCTTGTGTGCAGCTGTTAAAGTATTTATTTTTATGTTCATAACAGATTTAGCTTCTTGTTATAATCCTTCAGATGAGCTGCGCTCTGATGTGATCCGCTGACATCATCACTCGCTCTGTTCACTTCTTTACTCCACTTGACGATTGCGCCACATAGCATGACATTTGTGCATGAAAGATTTTTTGATCATTTCAAAATTCTCTGTGCACAATAGCATGCACCGATGCTCTTGCATCCGGTCTGCACCCGTTAAAGGTAAGTTTACTCTCCAGCATGACACAGGTCGTGCTTTTGCATGAATCAAAGGCATGCTCGTGTCAGTGGGCATTTACATGCAGAAGTGCAGACTTGTTTACAACGCCGTGCTTTAATTGTCCAGAGCTCTACACAGAAAAACTTAGACGTTTAATTTCTTCTGCTTACTGCTGCACTGGGGAGCAAAAACTCGGTGCTGAGCTGCGTAGAGCTGCGTTACTCAGCATAGTAGGTACGCCAAAATGCGCAACTCTACGTTTGCGCCGGTGTGAAACAGTCATTCACCCAATGAAGTAGGCTTAGAACATAAATTTTATGAATGGATTCTAGCACACTGAACTGCTTGTAGATTAGTGTCAGTGGATGAGAACATCTTTTAAATTTGATAAAGTAATCTCATCCCCCACTATGATGCTGTCACAGAAACCCTGAATGATAAAATCTTGAGAATCTTCTGTTATTATTATTCCTTGTTTGTTACTGCTCACAATGCTTGATAAAATGTTCCAGAAAACCTAATCATGTTTTGCAGCATCTTGTCAGTTTCTGTCTTAGCCAATGATCTCAAAATCTCACAAGCATTTGATTCCTTTCCAAAGTTCTGAAATTTACTTGACAGAACTCACAGTGATTAACTGCATCACCAATGGAAAATACAGAGAACTGCCGTTTCATTTAAAAAATAATGCTTTGTAAAAGTCTATTCTTTTTGGTTATAGTCATTCAGCTGTCATTCTGTACTCTGTTCTGCATTACGGTTAAAATAACAGTTTCTAAAACATGAGAAACACTGATACAAACTATTCAAACATTTCCCACAATGCCTCATATTAAAGAGGGCCTCATGTACAATGCATGCATATGCACAAAAACGTGGCATACGTTCGTCTCTATGCTAGCGTTCAGATGTATCAAAAGTGAAATGACCGTAGAAATGTGCGGTGCATCACGCACAAATCCTGGCTGGCATACACACGTTTCTACAGCTATTGTTCTTCTGCCAACACGTACAGGTGTTGCTGGGAACCATTAATAGTGTGAAAATATGAAGTCATCAGAGTGATGTGCACATCAGAGACACACTGATGAACATTTAACACACCCACATGTTTGCAGTTCCATGGGTGGATATAAAAGCGCGTGCAAAGTGATGCGTAAAATGGCACTAACACTGGCTGTGTTAGCGTTGTTAGAGTGCCTTGCAAATGGTGCAATCCAATGCGAGTGTGTATTCAGGGAACATGAGGATTTACTTGCAAATGATATAAAATGGCTCATAAGCCGATTTCGATTACCAAGGCCACTTTTACTGGAGTTGCACGCGGAATTGCGGCCGGCCAAGAGCATAATACGGTGAGGACCCAGGGGTTGTCTGTGCCCACACAGGTGCTGACCACGCTGGGCTTCCTGGCATCAGGGCCACTCCAGCGGGAGCTGGCCGATCGGTCAGGAGTGTACCAGTCAACCTTGAGCAGAGCCATGACAGCTGTGTGGAACGCAATCATCCAAATGTCATCCAGGTACATGCCAACAATAAAGCGCAATTTGCAGCAAGAGCTGGTTTCCTGAATGCAATCGGAGCTACTGACTGCAGTCATATTGCTGTAAAGGTGGCTTCACATGATGAATTTGTTTTTGTTCATGGGAAAAAATTTTCATTCAATCACTGTTCAGATCATATGTGATGTGCACATGCATTGGGTTGGGAACAGGCTAGAGGCTGGCATGGTGCGAGATGGGTGGCTGTTTGCTGTGTAAATAGTATATTCAGTCAGACAGAATGCTGATCAGAATTGTAATGTTGAATCGTCTGTTATTCGTGCACATCCTGCTGTGCTCAAGCTGTTTGAGCACCTTTCTCTTTCTTCCCTCAGTGAAGTAATGAAAAACACAAAACTTACAGGTTGTCCTTTGGATGTTGTTCCAGCTAAGGTGCTGAAGGAGGTTTTTAATACTGTTGGGGCAGGTCTCTTTGTATTAACACTTATCTTAGCTTTGGGTCTGTTCCAGCTGCTTTTAAACATGCTGTACTTTGACCCCTTCTTAAAAAAACCTCACCTTGACTCATCAGTTTTATCCAATTTTAGACCTGTGCCTCATCTGCCATTTCTGTCTAAGATTCTAGAAAAGGTTGTTTTTATACAGTTACAGCAATTTTTAGAAGACAATCATATCTTTGAGAAATTCCAATCCAGATTTAGATCGCGACACAGCACTGAGTTGACACTTTTGAAATTTCATAACGACATCATTTTGTCTGTGGATGAAGGGAATCCTGCTGTGCTGGTTCTGTTGGACCTCACAGCAGCCTTTGATACTGTGGATCACACAGTACTTGATTCCTGGTTAGAACATTTTATTGGCATTCAAGGTACTGCACTCAAGTGATTTAGACCGTATTTGGCTGAAAGGAGTTTTTCCGTTATGATTGCTGACCTCTCCTCATCAACCACTCCTCTGTGTTGTGGAGTGCCACAGGGTTCTATTCTTGGGCCTATCCTTTTTTCTCTGTACATTTTGCCATTGGGGTCAATTATAGCTCAGCACAGCCTGTCCTTTCATTGCTATGCAGATGATCTGCAAATCTATCTGCCTATGAGGACTAATGGAAGTGATGCTTTGTTACCATAATTTAATTGTATTTGTGATGTGAAACGGTGGCTGTCCCAAAACTTCCTTTACCTGAATGATGGTAAAACTGAGACCATTGTGTTTGGACATTCTGGCATGCTGAATGCGGTAGCACCAAACTTTGGTGCTCTCATTAATTATGTAAAACCAGCTGTCAAGAATTTGGGAGTGATATTTGACAGCTGTTTGAGGTTTGATTAACAGAAACTCTGTTGTCAAAGCAAGTTTTTCCAGATTTGTCTTATGGCTAAAGTAAAGCACTTCCATAACAGACGTGATCTTGAGACAGCCATTCATGCTTTCATCAGCTCCAGACTTGATTACTGTCATGCGCTTTATACTGGCATTAATCAGTCTTCTCTTGCTGTTGCTCGTTTATAAACAAACACTTTTAGACATGAGCATGTTACGCTTGCCCTGTATTCACGCCACTGGCTTCCAGTTCATTTTAGAATTGATTTTAGATTTTAATGTTTGTTTTTAAAGCCATTTATGGCCTCACACCTCCTTAACTGTCTGAAATTTTAACTGAGTACAGTCGGACATTATGGGCGACTGGCCAGCTTTATTTAGATGTTCCGAGGTCAAAATACAAACTCTGGTGTGATTGTGTTTTTGCAGTAGCTGGCACCAGATTGTGGAATAAGCTACCTCTTGACTTGCACTATTCCTGACCTAGCACTTTGTGTGTGCTGCTCTGAGTTCACAGCGGCCTCTCTCACATACACACGCACACGCTCCCACTAACATTTTTCCCATTTCATGTATATTCTGTTTGACAGGGTACCAAATAAATTATCCCTGCGTGTCTCCACATCATGTCCACTCATCTGAAGCTCACACTCAGTATAACTTACTTACTGTGTTCATGTGGACTGATCTGACAGAGGGGGGTTCCTAGTTTCAAGGGCTATTTACATAGATTTGCATATTTAAATAGAGCCATGGAAAGGGAGGAGCTTGGTATATCTGCATGTGCACTGAATTCTACATCGATTGGGATGTACAAACGGAACGTGCTTGGATCCATGTGTATGCACACTTTGAAACATCTGGATCTTTTTGTGCATACAACAGTTTTGGGGATTTAGCATACACCGTGTTTCAGTAGGAAATCCACACAAGTCTTTGTACATCAAGGCCCCTGGCTTAAAGAACCCTGCAAAGTCTT
The DNA here is from genome assembly GCF_902500255.1 of Thalassophryne amazonica. NCBI lineage: Eukaryota > Metazoa > Chordata > Actinopteri > Batrachoidiformes > Batrachoididae > Thalassophryne > Thalassophryne amazonica. The sequence goes on from NC_047108.1 coordinate 22,439,799, forward strand.
GCAGATATAGAAATAAACTGTCAACATCTTCTCTAAGTAATGTTTGGAAAAGTAATCAATAAAAAAACTCTTGAATTGTTTGAGTTGGTCAAACTGATTTTTAAACAAATACTCCCCATTAAGACCTGCAAGCAGTTAAAACCATATCAGCTGTTAGCCAGGCTGTTATTCTTCAAACATGTTTTTGATCATTACTACAGCAACAGCATCACCATCTCCATGACCACCACTTCCCCAACACGGTGGTTCAGTTTTACCACTGAGACACCCAGTGGCTGATGGGATATCAAAGTCCTGAAGACCACATGGCCTGTTCCAGAAACACTGCAGTACTCCTTCAACACTTCTTAATGGAATGCTGCTATGATACTGTTGCCTGGCAACAAGCTCAAGTCCATACAGCCAACTGCCTCCACCTGAAAATTTATACAGAGCCATAAGAAAGGGACGCCTGCCTGCCGAGCCGGCTCTATGATAATTACAAGAGAAATGACTTTAACAGTTATACCATGTTCCTCATCTGTGTTATACAAAAAGAAAACTAATTATATTTCCATCTTTGTTACATAATATTGCAGGCTTTGAATCGGAGTACTAAAAGCTGTCTGTGGACTCTTCTGTGCATGAAGACACAAAAATTCACCACAAACCTGAGAAATCTTAATATTACCAACACTGAACATTGATCCTGGCTGAGTGCACCTAAAATCGGCCTCTTAAATTATGTGCCTGAGAAAAATTAGTCAAAAACATGATTTGCACACATTTTCAGTCAAAAAAAAAAAAAAAAATCAAACCTGACTGAGGGAAGATACATTACGGGCGTTGGAAAACCAGAAAAATGTGAACATTTTCCTCAAATGATGAAACTTGAAATTCATAACATTAATGATTACGTTGTAAAAGAATAGGTTCAAAATCTCAAACAATGAAACTGGGTATTTAATCTCAGTAACTGAGCAACAACCTTTAAGTGTCCTTTGACACGTCATTTAGCTGAACACAACATGAATAGCAAAGCAACTAAGTCCAACAGCAAATTACTTCTTCATTTTACAAGCAAACATGCTGAAGCAGACCTGAGACTATTCCAGTTTTTCTATCATTACGCATGTACCCACAAACCAGGCTTGCCTTTGACTCATGTTAGCCGTGGCCCTGGTTGGATCAAAGGTAACTTACGGTTTCTGGTGGTGCAGGGTGTGGGCGTGGTAGTTGTTGGCAGCATTGGCTCTATGGAGTCGCTCCAACCTCTCCTTCTCCTTTTCCACAAAGTTGGTGTTGGTGCCAGTACTGGTGGATGGCACACGGGTCAACCGGTTGTGGGTCCGTAACTGATCCCTGGGTGGGATTGGAGGAGGGGAAGGCAAAGCTGGGTCTGGTGTTGAAGATGGGGCTGAGATCTGGATTGGGATGGCAGTGCTACTTGCGCTGTTGGTGCTGTTGTATGAATGGTGATGCTGCTGGTGACGCTGGTGATGGTGGAAGGGGATGGAGGGGGGAGGTGGAGGCATAGGCAGAGTCTGGTTTTGGATGCTATGGAAGTTGCTTTTTGTTAAAACAGACATTGAAGAGGTCTGATTTGGCAAGGGAGGAGGGGGAGGAGTTTCAGGGGTAGGAGCGGGTGAAGGCGGGGTGGCAGATTGGCGGTCCAACTGCAAGTCCTTGTTTTCTTGGCTAAGCCTGTCTAACTGGACCTCCAACTCCTCTATCCTCCGCCGTTGTGTTTCAAGTAGCTTCTGCTGGCTCTCGATGATGTTGTTAAGTTCCAGAAGGTATTCTACAGCTCGGTTTGGGCTTTCTGGGCCGCTCTGGTTGGGACTTTGATTGGAATCCATGATTGATTAGATAGTTATGACATAGGCTAGCAAATAACCAAGAACAGGTTAATGGCTAACAATTAATTAGTAAAGGCTAAGATTAAAGTCAAAGTATAGGCATATACGTGTGTCTGTTATTACATCTAGTTTGAGCCAAGTACCAAACCTCTAGTTAGCACAGAGTGTAAATGCTACACGTCTGCATGAGTTAAAATGATTCCCGAGACAAAAATGAAACAAAACCTAATGGTTAATGGTATGAAATGAAGTGGCCAGTTGTGTGAGGACACAGGATAAATGCTAAGACTTGGAGAACTTGCATCAAAACTGGACCTCACAATAACTTCAGTCTATAATCTGAAGGGAACTGCCTGGAAATTTAACCGACATTCAAACCTATGAACTAAAGACTAATGACTAAATAACTACACAGCCCTAAAAGCTACAAATGAAGCCCTAATCTAACCTTCATTCTCCCCCCCACCATATAGAAGTGGGGGGGAGAGAGGTTTTTCTTCTTTGACTTATGATTTGCAGCTCAGAATGGACCTTCAAATTCTTCACTCCAGTAAAAGTGGTCTATCAAGTTGTCTACCATTGCCAGGATTAGTCAGATTACACGGCCAGCATTGAGAGCCATGATGGTTGGAAAAGTTCTGCCTGGAATCAGGTTTACATGCACATTAGAATGATGTTTAATTGTTCCTCTGTGTCAAAGACCCGACACATTATCGTTTCTTAGTATCTGCAGCTCATTAAGAATGAAAGTAAAATACTGCTGCAGCATGGATGAACACCCAACCAAATGGACTGGACCCTTTGTGATGACATTTACACAGTTGGTAAAGTTTCCTTGAGAGTTCAATTCCAAAACCTTTTAAAGGTCCCTTGTTTGCCAAAGAAAGTACTGGGTTTGTTGGGTTCAGATGATGTCTCTCCATCAGTTCAGCATTGTTGAACTGGAATCATTAAAGACACAAAGCTCCACAAAATTAACAGGTCATCTTCAGACAAACAGGTGAGCACAGAGCAGAACTTGCTTCTGGTCCACGGGTTCACCAGCTGGGCTCAGCCACTCCTCCACTGTGCATCATACAAAGTGACACAGAGGTTACAGGTCATGTAAGATAATCATCTCCTTCCAGTATCAGCGGAGAGGTTGAGCACGGGCCATCATCATCCCACTGGAGAGGATATCCACAACTCCTTCTTCATGTCATCCATCCATTCCATGAAAAAGAAGAAAGGGTGCGGATGAGAGAACGAGAACAACCATACACATTCTGAAACACGACACTCATACTTTTTACTAACCCTAAGCCGAGGTCCATATATATATATATATATATATATGTATATATACGAGGTCTATTAGAAAAGTATCCGACCTTATTATTTTTTTCAAAAACCATATGGATTTGAATCACGTGTGATTACATCAGACATGCTTGAACCCTCGTGGGCATGCGAGAGTTTTTTCATGCCTGTCGGTTACGTCATTCGCCTGTGGGCAGTCTTTGAGTGAGGAGTCGTCCACCCGCTCGTCGATTTTTTTCATTGTTTAGGAATGGCTCAGAGACTGTTGCTTTGTTTGATAAAAAATTTTTCAAAACTGTAAGGCACAACTGAGTGGACACCATTCAATAAATTCAGCTGGTTTTCGGTAAAAATTTTAACGGCTGATGAGAGATTTTGGTCTGGTAGTGTCGCTTTAAGGACGGTCCACGGCGCCTGACGGCGATCTGCGCTTCGAGGCGGCAGCGTCTCGCCGTTTCAAGTTGAAAACTTCCACATTTCAGGCTCTGTTGACGCAGTAAGTCGTCAGAGAACAGAGAACTTTCAGAAGAAGTCGGCATGAGGAGTTTATTCGGACATTCCATTGTTAACGGTCATTTTGTAATGAAAGAACGTGCGGGCAGAGTCGCATGTCGGGCTGGACCCGACCGCAGGGGGTCGCGGCAGGAAAAACACCTCCGTTGGAAATCTTAAGGGCAAGTTGGAACATGCCCAAGCTGTTAAACAATTTCTCAGTTACTCACTTGTTTAAAGCCATTAAAAGCCGCCTGAATTCTACAAATGGTTTTCAACACGGAGGTGTTTTTCCTGTCGCGGCGCACACAGATTTGCCGAGTCGTCACGGAAACGACTCGGCGAATTTGCGCGTACGTCTTTCATTAAAAAAATGTCCTTAAACAGTGGAATGTCCGCATAAATTCCTCATGCCGGCCTCTTCTGAATCTTCTCTATTCTCTCACGATGTCCTGGGTGAATTAAGCCTTAAATTAGGATGTTTTCAGCTCGAAACAGGCCGACGACAGCGCCTGGAAGCGCTGCAGGACGTCCCGCTCCGTGGGAAGTCCTTACACCGACAGAAACACCCCATAATCTCTCATCAGCCATTAAACTTTTCACAGAAAACCAGCTTAATTTCTCGAATAGTGTCCACTCGGATATTCCTCACAGGTCCAGAAAAAATTTTGATAAAGCAACGCGCGCCGTCTCGAGCAGCGTGTGAAACAAAGGAATTCAGCCGAGAGGGCGGGACCACATCTCACTCAAGGCCTGCCCACAGGGAAATGACGTCACCGACACGCGTGAAAAAACTCACGCATGCGCACGAGGGTTCAAGCATGATTGGTGTAATCGCATGTCATTCAAATCCATATAGTTAAAAAAAATAATAAAAGGGTCGGTTTATTATCTAAGAGACCTCGTATATATATATATATATATATATATATATATATATAAAATTACCCTTAATATTATATATAAACAGTGAGGAAAATAAGTATTTGAACACCCTGCGGTTTTGCAAGTTCTCCCACTTAGAAATCATGGAGGGGTCTGAAATTTTCATGTTAGGTGCATATCCACTGTGAGAGACATAATCTAAAAAAAAAAAAAAAAAAAAAATCCGGAAATCACAATGTATGATTTTTTAATAATTTATTTGTATGTTACTGCTGCAAATAAGAATTTGACCCCCTACCAACCAGCAAGAATTCTGGCTCTCACAGACCTGTTAATTTTTCTTTAAAAAGCCCTCTTATTCTGCACTCTTTACCAGTATTAACTGCACCTGTTTGAATTTGTTACCTGTATAAAAGACACCTGTTCACACACTCAATCAATCACACTCCAACCTGTCCATCATAGCCAAGACCAAAGTGCTGTCTAAGGACACCAGGGACAAAACTATACACCTGCACAAGGCTGGGATGGACTACAGGACAACAGGCAAGCAGCTTGGTAGAAGACAACAACTGTTATGATTATTTATTAGAAAGTGGAAGAAACACAAGATGACTGTCAATGTCACTCGGTCTGGGATTCCATGCAAGATCTCACTTTGTGGGGTAAGGATGATTCTGAGAAAGCTCAGAACTACACAGGAGGACCTGGTCAATGGCCTGAAGAGAGCTGGGACCACAGTCACAAAGATCACATTAGTACCACATGATACTGTCATGGTTTAAAATCCTGCAGGGCAGCAAGGTCCCCCTGCTCAAGCCAGCACATGTCCAGGCCCCTTTGAAGTTCACCAGTGACCATCTGGATGATCCAGAGGAGGCATGGGAGAAGGTCATGTGGTCAGACGAGACCAGAATAGAGCTTTTTGGAATCAACTCCACTTATGTTTAGACGATGAGAACAACCCCAAGAAAACCATCATACTCTGGGGGTGCTCTTCTGCAAAGGGGACAGGACGACTGCACCGTATTGAAGGGAGGATGGATGGGGTCATGTAGTGCGAGATTTTGGCAAACAACCTCCTTCCCTCAGTAAGAGCATTGAAGATGGGTCATGGCTGGGTCTTCCAGCATGACAATGATCCCAGATACACAGCCACAGGAGTGGCCTGGCCAGTCTCCAGACCTGAACTCAATAGAAAATCTTTGGAGGGAGCTGAAACTCCAAACCTGAAAGATCTAGAGAAGCTCTGTATGGAGGAGTGGACCAAAATCCCTGCTGCAGTGTGTGCAAACCTGGTGAAAAACTACAGGAAACGTTTGACCTCTGTAATTGCAAACAAACAATATTAACATTGATTTTGTGGGAGTGACATGTTTAGCCGCATGTTCTCCTTGAACTGCTGGCTGTCTGAGTGGTGTTCAAAAAATGAGGTGGGCTTCATAGATAATTGGCAAAGCTTCTGGGGAAAACCTGGTCTTGTTAGGAGAGACGGCATCCATCCCACTTTGGATGGAGCAGCTCTCATTTCTAGAAATCTGGCCAATTTTCTTAAATCCTCCAAATTGTGACTATCCAGGGTTGGGACCAGGAAGCAGAGTTGTAGTCTTACACACCTCTCTGCAGCTTCTCTCCCCCTGCCATCCCCTCATTACCCCATCCCCGTAGAGACGGTGCCTGCTCCCAGACCACCAATAACCAGCAAAAATCTATTTAAGCATAAAAGTTCAAAAAGAAAAAATAATATAGCACCTTCAACTGCACCACAGACTAAAACAGTTAAATGTGGTCTATTAAACATTAGGTCTCTCTCTTCTAAGTCCCTGTTAGTAAATGATATAATAATTGATCAACATATTGATTTATTCTGCCTTACAGAAACCTGGTTACAGCAGGATGAATATGTTAGTTTAAATGAGTCAACACCCCCGAGTCACACTAAGTGCCAGAACGCTCGTAGCACCGGCCGAGGTGGAGGATTAGCAGCAATCTTCCATTCCAGCTTATTAATTAATCAAAAACCCAGACAGAGCTTTAATTCATTTGAAAGCTTGACTCTTAGTCTTGTCCATCCAATTTGGAAGTCCCAAAAACCAGTTTTATTTGTTATCTATCATCCTCCTGGTCGTTACTGTGAGTTTCTCTGTGAATTTTCAGAACTTTTGTCTGACTTAGTGCTTAGCTCAGATAATTATAGTGGGTGATTTTAACATCCACACAGATGCTGAGAATGACAGCCTCAACACTGCATTTAATCTATTATTAGACTCAATTGGCTTTGCTCAAAATGTAAATGAGTCCACCCACCACTTTAATCATATCTTAGATCTTGTTCTGACTTATGGTATGGAAATTGAAGACTTAACAGTATTCCCTGAAAACTCCCTTCTGTCTGATCATTTCTTAATAACATTTACATTTACTCTGATGGACTACCCAGCAGTGGGGAATAAGTTTCATTACACTAGAAGTCTTTCAGAAAGCACTGTAACTAGGTTTAAGGATATGTTTCCTTCTTTATAGAGTATCTCGTCAATAGTTTTACATCCTCATTGAAGACAACTTTGGATGCTGTAGCTCCTCTGAAAAAGAGAGCTTTAAATCAGAAGTGCCTGACTCCGTGGTATAACTCACAAACTCGTAGCTTAAAGCAGATAACCCGTAAGTTGGAGAGGAAATGGCGTCTCACTAATTTAGAAGATCTTCACTTAGCCTGGAAAAAGAGTCTGTTGCTCTATAAAAAAGCCCTCCGTAAAGCTAGGACATCTTACTACTCATCACTAACTGAAGAAAATAAGAACAACCCCAGGTTTATTTTCAGCACTGTAGCCAGGCTGACAAAGAGTCAGAGCTCTATTGAGCCGAGTATTCCTTTAACTTTAACTAGTAATGACTTCATGACTTTCTTTGCTAATAAAATTTTAACTATTAGAGAAAAAATTAGTCATAACCATCCCAAAGACGTATCGTTATCTTTGGCTGCTTTCAGTGATGCCGGTATTTGGTTAGACTCTTTCTCTCAGATTGTTCTGTCTGAGTTATTTTCATTAGTTACTTCATCCAAACCGTCAACATGTCTATTGGACCCCATTCCTACCAGGCTGCTCAAGGAAGCCCTACCATTAATTAATGCTTCGATCTTAAATATGATCAATCTATCTTTATTAGTTGGCTATGTACCACAGGCTTTTAAGGTGGCAGTAATTAAACCATTACTTAAAAAGCCATCACTTGACCCAGCTATCTTAGCTAATTATAGGCCAATCTCCAACCTTCCTTTTCTCTCAAAAATTCTTGAAAGGGTAGTTGTAAAACAGCTAACTGATCATCTGCAGAGGAATGGTCTATTTGAAGAGTTTCAGTCAGGTTTTAGAATTCATCATAGTACAGAAACAGCATTAGTGAAGGTTACAAATGATCTTCTTATGGCCTCAGACAGTGGACTCATCTCTGTGCTTGTTCTGTTAGACCTCAGTGCTGCTTTTGATACTGTTGACCATAAAATTTTATTACAGAGATTAGAGCATGCCATAGGTATTAAAGGCACTGTGCTGCGGTGGTTTGAATCATATTTATCTAATAGATTACAATTTGTTCATGTAAATGGGGAATCTTCTTCACAGACTAAGGTTAATTATGGAGTTCCACAAGGTTCTGTGCTAAGACCAATTTTATTCACTTTATACATGCTTCCCTTAGGCAGTATTATTAGACGGCATTGCTTAAATTTTCATTGTTACACAGATGATACCCAGCTTTATCTATCCATGAAGCCAGAGGACACACACCAATTAGCTAAACTGCAGGATTGTCTTACAGACATAAGGACATGGATGACCTCTAATTTCCTGCTTTTAAACTCAGATAAAACTGAAGTTATTGTACTTGGCCCCACAAATCTTAGAAACATGGTGTCTAACCAGATCCTTACTCTGGATGGCATTACCCTGACCTCTAGTAATACTGTGAGAAATCTTGGAGTCATTTTTGATCAGGATATGTCATTCAAAGCGCATATTAAACAAATATGTAAGACTGCTTTTTTGCATTTACGCAATATCTCTAAAATTAGAAAGGTCGTGTCTCAGAGTGATGCTGAAAAACTAATTCATGCATTTATTTCCTCTAGGCTGGACTATTGTAATTCATTATTATCAGGTTGTCCTAAAAGTTCCTTGAAAAGCCTTCAGTTAATTCAAAATGCTGCAGCTAGAGTACTGACGGGGACTAGAAGGAGAGAGCATATCTCACCCATATTGGCCTCTCTTCATTGGCTTCCTGTTAATTCTAGAATAGAATTTAAAATTCTTCTTCTTACTTATAAGGTTTTGAATAATCAGGTCCCTTCTTATCTTAGGGACCTCATAGTACCATATCACCCCAATAGAACGCTTCGCTCTCAGACTGCAGGCTTACTTGTAGTTCTTAGGGTTTGTAAGAGTAGAATGGGAGGCAGAGCCTTCAGCTTTCAGGCTGCTATAGACTGCTGGGGGGTTCCCATAATGCACTGAGTGTTTCTTTCTCTTTTTGCTCTGCATGCACCACTCTGCATTTAATCATTAGTGATTGATCTCTGCTCCCCTCCACAGCATGTCTTTTTCCTGGTTCTCTCCCTCAGCCCCAACCAGTCCCAGCAGAAGACTGCCCCTCCCTGAGCCTGGTTCTGCTGGAGGTTTCTTCTTGTTAAAAGGGAGTTTTTCCTTCCCACTGTCACCAAGTGCTTGCTCACAGGGGGTCGTTTTGACCTTTGGGGTTTTTACGTAATTATTGTATGGCCTTGCCTTACAATATAAAGCGTCTTGGGGCAACTGTTTGTTGTGATTTGGCGCTATATAAATAAAATTGAATTGAATTTTCACAGGTGTTCAAATACCTATTTGCAGCAGTAACATACAAATAAATTATTTTTAAAAATTGTACATTGTGATTTCCGTATTTTTTTTTTTTTTTAGATTATATCTCTCACAGTGGACATGCACCTAAGATGAAAATTTCAGACCCCTCCATGATTTCTAAGTGGGAGAACTTTCAAAATCGCAAGGTATTTAAATACTTATTTTCCTCACTGTGTGTATATATATATATATATATATATATACACACACACATGAGGGCTGTCCATAAAGTATAGGTCCTTTTTATTTTTTTCAAAAACTATATGGATTTCATTCATATGTTTTTACGTCAGACATGCTTGAACCCTCGTGCGCATGCGTGAGTTTTTCCACGCCTGTCGGTGACGTCATTCGCCTGTGAGCACTCCTTGTGGGAGGAGTCGTCCAGCCCCTCGTCGGAATTCCTTTGTCTGAGAAGTTGCTGAGAGACTGGCGCTTTGTTTGATCAAAATTTTTTCTAAACCTGTGAGACACATCGAAGTGGACATGGCTCGAAAAATTAAGCTGGTTTTCAGTGAAAATTTTAACGGCTGATGAGAGATTTTGAGGTGACACTGTCGCTTTAAGGACTTCCCACGGTGCGAGACGTCGCTCAGCGCTCTCAGGCGCCGTCGTCAGCCTGTTTCAAGCTTAAAACCTCCACATTTCAGGCTCTATTGATCCAGGACGTCGTGAGAGAACAGAGAAGTTTCAGAAGAAGTCGGTTTCAGCATTTTATCCGGATATTCCACTGTTAAAGGAATATCGCGACGCTCTGCCACAGAAAAAACACCTCTGTTGGAAGCCTTAAGGACAAGTTGGAACATGTCCAGCTGTTAAACAATTTCTCATATACTCACTCCACTGAAAGCCATCAAAAGCCGCCTGGATTTTACAAATGGTTATCAACACGGAGGTGTTTTTCCTGAGCCGCCGCTCCGCGCCGGCTGCGTCCCGACGCGCGGACCCGTCCGCACGTCTTTCATTAAAAAAATCTCCTTTAACAGTGGAATATCCGGATAAAATGCTGAAACCGAGTTCTTCTGAAACTTCTCTGTTCTCTCACGACGTCCTGGATCAATAGAGCCTGAAATGTGGAGGTTTTCACCTTGAAACAGGCTGATGACACCGCCTGAGAGCGCTGCGCGACGTCTCGCACCGTGGGAAGTCCTTAAAGCGACAGTGTCACCTCAAAATCTCTCATCAGCCGTTAAAATTTTCACTGAAAACCAGCTTAATTTTTCGAACCATGTCCACTTCGATGTGTCTCACAGGTTTAGAAAAAATTCTGATCAAACAAAGCGCCAGTCTCTCAGCAACTTCTCAGACAAAGGAATTCCGACGAGGGGCTGGACGACTCCGCCCACAAGGAGTGCTCACAGGCGAATGACGTCACCGACAGGCGTGGAAAAACTCACGCATGCGCACGAGGGTTCATGCATGTCTGACGTAAAAACATATGAATGAAATCCATATAGTTTTTGAAAAAAATAAAAAGGACCTATACTTTATGGACAGCCCTCGTATATATATATATATATATATATATATATATATTCAGTGCCAATAACCATAGACCCCTCATGCAGATGCATATCAGATCTGTTATGGTGACTAGAGCCCGACCGATATATCGTCCGGCCAATATTATCAGCCGATATAAGCCTTTTTCAAAGTACTCACTATCGGCTGAAATTTTGCCGACAGAACGCCGATAATTTCTCATAAACAGAACAGTTACTGAAATAATGTTTGTGTCGGCAATGCAAAATGTCCTTGCACCGTTTGTCCAGTAGATGGAGCTCTGACTCCATTCAACTGAGAGCTGCTTATACCCCTGCTTAAATGTGTTCATCACCGGCCCTCGTAGTTCGCCGTCACACTGCACTGATCGGCTGACAAAAGCATACAAGTAAGTTTATAAGGATCTATATCCTTATCCTGAACCTATATCTAAGTTGCAGCAACAAGAGGTACAAGATCAGATGTATTTCACAACTCTTTTTAAGGATATGTATTTGCTAATTTCACAAAGCTTTAATTCTTGATTGCATTTTTGAACTTGAAAATTCTTCTGTGTTATAAAGTTAATCAATATGAGGACAAAGCTTCAGCTTTTAGCTCATACCTTTTTTTGTTAAGGGTCCAAAAAAGAACATTTGATTCATTAAAAAAAAAAATAATATCGGGTGATTTGTCGGCTATCGGCAAATCAGCCGATTTATTGATTATCTGCATTTTTTCATCCAAATATCGTTATCAGCATCGGCCTCAAAAAATCCATATCGGTCAGGCTCTAATGGTGACCCCGAGGGCAAAAAAGAAGGAGACGACAGAATGTTTTTTTTGTTCAGGGAAAACTACATGAAAACACAAATTGAGTAATAAAGTATAATATACAGTATTTTTGCCCACTGGTGATTTTGTAAGTAGGTCCCTTCAGCTTCTCTTGTTTTCACACTTGGAGTCACCACAGCAGATCCAAGGCAGACCTGCATGTTGATTTGGCACACGTTTTACACCAAATGCCGTTCCTGAAGCAACTCCACATTACATAGAGCATGGGCAGGGGTGGGGTTTGAACCATGCTGGAAACAAGTGCACTAACCGCTTGGCCACCACCCTGCTATTCGCGATTTTGTAACTACTGAAAAAATACTTTACTTTGTGTAGATTTAAAAAAATATTTATTTTGGCCTGCAACAAATATCAGGAATTGAGGATAGAGTGTCCATGACCGCTTGCCTAACTAAACTGAGTGCCATGATGGGCGTGCCGAAAGCTAAGACACGAACACCTACGCCTGAGAACAAGGACACCAACGCCTCACGGCCAAGAGGAAAGACATAAACTCCTACGGCCGAGCGCATACACACAAACGCCTACGGCCGAGCGCATAGACACAAGCGCCTACGGCCGAGGGCATAGACACAAGCGCCTACGGCCGAGCGCATAGACACAAGCGCCTACAACTAAGTACTCTGAGCTCCAGGAGAGGAAAAAGAAAGAAACTATGTTTGCCTCCTCAGACTAATTGATGTATTTTTCCTGAAGTGTGATATAAAAAGTTATTATTGTTAGCTCTCACCAGACTGTATGTAAGTCCCTTTGGCTGCTCCCTTGTTTGCACTTGGCATCGCCACAGCAAATCCAAAATGGAACTGCATGTTGAATTGGCACAAGTTTTACGCTGGATGCCCTTCCTGACTCAACTCCACATTACATGGAGAAATGTGACAGGGGTGGGGTTTGAGCCAGGAACCTTCCGCACTGAAACCAAGTGCACTACCCACTTGGCAACCACCCCTGGAATAATGACAGTTTATACTTTATTAATCACCTTCAGAAAATTATTTTCTGCACTTAACCCATCCTATTCAGACATTTATAGAAATGACCAGATCACACTCGGAAAAGCAGGCATCTACTGTGCATGATCTGAGGACGAGCTCCAGGGGCCTCATGTACAAAGACGTGTGGATTTCCTACTGGTGTATGACACGGTGTACGACAAAACCCAGAAACTGCCATAAGCACAAATATATCCATATGTATCAAAGTGCGCATAGGCATGGATCCAAGCACATTCCGTTTGTACATCCCAATCAATGCAGAATTGAGTACACATGCACCACTCCCTTTCCACTCCCCTATTTAAATATGCAAATCCATGTAAACAGGCCCTTGGAACTGGGAATCCCCCCTCTGTCAGATCAGTCAACATGAACCTAGAAAATAAATTACACAGAGTGTGAGCTTCAGATGACTGGTCATCATGTAGAGACATGCAGGGACAGTTTATTTTGTTCCCTGTCAAACGGAATAAACATCAATTGGGAAAAGAGTTAGTGGGAGCGTGTGTGTGTAAGGCCGCCGTGAGCTCAGAGCAGTGCACACACACTGAACTAAAAAGAAATTAGGCATGCCGGCTGACCGTGTGTGACATCACTACTTTACACATGCATTTATTGACAAATACTGAACACAGGGAGACAATCGGGGGCCTGTTAAGAATCTTAAGATCTAGTTTCACCATCAAGAAAAAGAAAGCATTAATAATAACAACATATTTGTATGTGCACATGACTAAATGTGCCCGCGCTGGTTTTCCTTCAGAACAATTACACAAATATACTATTTACACAGCAAGCAGCCACCAATCACACATCCTGCCAGAATCGAGCCTGTTCCCAACCCAATGCATTTGTGCATCACATATGATTTCAACACTGATGGAACGAAAATGTTTCCCATTAACAAAAACAAATTCATCACGTGATGGCACCTTTATAGCAATATGTGTGCAGTCAATAGCTCAGATTACATTTGAAAAACCGGCTCTCGCTGCAAATCGCGCTTTAATGTTGGAATGTGATGTACCTAGAAGACATTTGGATGATTGCATTCCACACAGCTGGTGGCTTGGCTCAAGGTTGACTGGTACACTCCTGACCAATCGGCCAGCTCCCACTGGAATGCCCTGATGACAGGAAGTCCAGCGTGGTCAGCACCTCTGTGGACACAGAGAACCCCTGGGTCTTCACCGTATTGTGCTCTGGGCCGCCAAAGTTCTGTGTGCAGCATCTCCAGTAACAGTGGCCTTGGTAATCAAAATCAGCTTATGAGCCAATTGTTGCCATTTGCAAGTAAACCCTCACAATCCCTGAGTGCACGCTCACGTCAGATTGCACCATTTGCATGGTCCTCTAACAACGCTAACGCAGCCACTGTTAGTGCCATTTTACACATCACATTGCACGTGCTTTTATGTCCACCAATGTTAACTGCAAACATCTGGGTGTGTTAAATGTTCATCAGTATGTCTCTGATGTGCACATCACTCTGATGGCTTCTTGTTTTCACACTATTAACGGTTCCCAGCATCACCTCTACATGTCGGCAGAAGAACAACAGCTGTAGAAACGTGCGTATGCCAGCCAGGATTTGTGCGTGATGCACATTTCCACGGCCATTTCACTTTTGATATGTCTGAACGTGGGCGTGGAGACGGATATAAGCTATGTTTTTGTGCGTATGCAGCCTTTGTACATGAGGCCCCTGGTCTTCATATAATGCCTTGCTGATTGGCTGGATAGGAGCATGTTTTTTTTGTTTTTTTTACAGTAGGAGGAAACATGGACAGAGAGAGCCTACAAACTCCAGCACAGAAAGGAACTGAGCAGAATACAACCCAAAACCTTCTTGCAGTGAGACAACAGTGTGAACCTCTGATGCTCCGTGACACCGCAGCATACCATGTAGACATCCTCATCTATTTGAAGCTATAAACTCAGATCTGCTTTGTTTTTTCTTACTTTTTTGAGAACTCTAAAAATGAGCATTGTACAGATTTGTATTTACTACAATAATAAAAGAGTAAAAAGATTAATTTGCAATTATATATATATATATATATATTTTTTTTTTTTTTTTTTTTTTTTTTTTTTTTTTGCTGGCAGCCATAAACAAAGAATAACTACAATTCTGTCTGAAATAATTTATTAATTAAGCAATCAAACCATTCACTGGAACACAATCAATGATAATTTTAGTAATCCATTTTATTATGTATAAATAAAGCCTGCCATCGTGAATCATTGTCTGCCTGGGTGGTTGCTATCCAGGACCCGTGTGGGGACCGCCAGAGACTGGATCCTGAACAAAGTGTTTCTGGACACAATCATACAGGGTCTTACTTCTAACTTTTGATAAATTATCACAAGCTTCTTTGATATTTTACAAAGTGTTGGTGAAAATATCAATAATGGACAGAAGTCGTTGTTATGAACAGAGACTAAAGGTTTGACATGTAGACACGGTCCCCTGTGGAAACAATAACTCCACTGTGTCTACAACCATTTTTTTCAGTGCAGATATTTGGTTTTATTCTGTTGTTTTGCTCATTTAATTGTATTTTTAATCTGCACTTTGAATAATTGCTTGTAGTCCTGAATAAAGTATTTGAGTTAAATTATTTGAAATCAATTCAGAAAATAATGAGATATTGCAGTAAAGGTGGAGTGAGAACCTTACGGATTTTAAATATTTCAAAGGTGTGTTAAATCCTGTGGGAACCGGTTCATGGCGTCATAAAGGATCGGAGGCTGCAGCAGGCCAACCTGCGACAGTATCGATCACAAATTAATACCGCTGACTAATCCTTCCGTGACTATCGACGTTATCGGAACCTTGTGGACGTCAGGTTCTGCGCCAATTCAGTTCCACGTCATGTAACCAAACAATTTCAAACAAATAGTCAAAAGTCAAATGCAACGTCGCGCGCACGCAACGAAAATAATGAATTAAAAAAAAAATCACACATGACGTCATTCCCCGCGAGTTGAAAACGTAGCGCTTGCTGCAGCAAATATGCTCAGACTCACCTGCGGTCTGTCTCTAATCCAGCACAGACATAATCCACAATCCAGATTCAGTGTCCAGAAAGCGATGCAGATCAACTGCTGCGGACAAATCCGAGTCCGAAGAGCGTCGATCAGCAGCGAGAGAACTCACTCCGCTT
Source organism: Thalassophryne amazonica (assembly GCF_902500255.1). NCBI lineage: Eukaryota > Metazoa > Chordata > Actinopteri > Batrachoidiformes > Batrachoididae > Thalassophryne > Thalassophryne amazonica. The sequence goes on from NC_047108.1 coordinate 22,455,707, forward strand.
CCACACCGAAGAGCATCGATCAGTAGCGAGAGAAGTCACTCTGCTTCCCCACTGAAGCCTGAAGACACTACAGCTGTACTGGGGCTGACGGAACTCGGTCTCAAGTCTCAGGTCCCAAAACCAAGTCCATTTGGTTTTCGAGGGAAAAAAATGAAGGCTGTAGAGGGTATTTGCGTGGTGTCATATCTGGCAACCATCACCATACTGGGAACATCAACCCCCAAACAAAGTGCATGCATCAATGTTTCATGTGTGACAAAGCAGAATGTCTGTGTAATTAATCAGCGACAATGGTCAAATACTGTACATTTTGCAGACGCTTGAAAAAAATTACCGAATGCTCATTTTTGCACCTGCCAGCGATTGTAATATCCAAGGTGCAGTAAATGAAGCTTTGTGTCATGATCAAAAGTGGTTGGGGTCCTATCTCACTGAGCTGCAACAACCTGTGAATGGCAATTGAGAGGGAAATTGTGTAATTTCACGCGTTTGCTGGGTGGTGCTCTTCACGTGCAGGGTGTTACTAGTAGAGGTGGGCGGATCGGCACACCCGTCACTATGGGCGGGCCCTAGGGGGCAGTGCCCGCCCACTGATATGCTTGGGCCCGCCCCAGCCCGCCCACCCCGCCCCAGCCCGCCCAGCCCGCCCACCCAAGCCAGATAACAGTCACAGATCTCAAATAAATAAATAGATAAATAAAATCCTAATTTCATTTTATTGTACTTGCTTTAAGGGCCAGTGTTGCATAATCACTAAGACATTAAATATATTAAAACCGTGTGAGTTTGTTGGAAAGTTTGTCAACGTAATCACGTTGCCCAGCAACAATCAGTTACCGCGTTTATGGGGGGAAACGAAGTGTGAGTTTTTGAAAGAGAGGACAGCGCTGGCACTCTACTCAAAGTAGGTCCAAATTTTTATTGTGTGTGTGTGTGTGTGTGTGTGTGTGTGTGTGTGTGTGTGTGTGTGTGTGTGTGTGTGTGTGTGTGTGTGTGTGTGTGTGTGTTGGCAATTAGTAGCTACCCCTCTGTTGGTTGCTTTGAAATGCACCCGCCGTGGTGTTTTTTTGTTTATTTAGTTCGAGATGCTGCGTCTGATCTAATACATTATTTGTACGTGTGTGTGTGTGTGTGTGAGTGAGAGAGAGAGAGAGAGAGAGAGAGAGAGAGAGAGAGAGAGAGAGAGAGAGAGAGAGAGAGCGCTGGTCCGGTCATGGTTAATGTGATGATTATTGTGAGGGATTAGGGCTGCGTGAATAGTAAAAATAAGCAGAAATAAGCTATTAATAGTGGTGCCCACCTGGTGGCTTTCATAAGCCCCCCTTAAGACTGAGATCTTGCGACGGGACTGCGGATCAATCCTAATATCAATAAGATCGATACCAACGCTGGTATTGATATTGAATGATCCTCGTGTAAAAAGATCGTTACTCAAGGTTTTTTTTTCTCCCGCAAGCACTGACTGCTGCACATGCAGATTCATCAAAGTCTACTCTCTGTAAGAGCAGCACTGCACTGTGTCGCACAACACGGAGCAGCACACCCTTGTATTGTGGTTTGTCAGCCCTCTACCTCAAGAGATTTAGTTTTAAGTTGTGCTGAGTGATACTTTTTTAAACAAAAATGTTGATTGTGATAATGTGGCAAAGCGGACAAGTTACTCCTAACCGTCAAGACAGTTAGAAATCATGAATGAACATGATATGTTGGACTTCTGACACCACCCTGGGAATTTCACCCAGGGAATTCGACAATTGAATAACTTCAACCTAAGACACACAGGTTTGTTGTAATTGAGACAGAGACGCTGTACATACCGAACCATCCGTCACAGCAATCAGCTGTAACTCGACACCACCCCAGAGCGTCAAGAGCACCACAAACTCAGCAGCGCACCACCAACAACAGCCCACACAGAGGTCTCTGTACAACAAAACCATTTCCTTAAACACTCACCACTACACCTCAACGAGCCTGCAGCTGTAGCCCGCGCCTACCTGTCTTCACGGGAACGTGGAAGTGAACACGTCCAAACACCTGCAGTCAGTCTCCAGAAAGAGAAAGAAGAGCACACACACTCCCTCTTTTATACAAACACTCCTCTGCCACAACCAGCTGCACTCAATCCACCAGCTGAACATCATTAAGGTCATCCACCCTGCTACAATCCACCCCCACAAATTGTCTCATCGCCCCGACGATGGAATAGACCCCATTCCTTAACCTTAATCATACCACCTATATTACATAAGGCCAGAAGGACCCACTTGCACTGCAGACTGTGGAAGATGATGAATATTAGAATGATGACCCGCAGTAACCTTAGCCGTCCGCCGATGTACAACCTCTTCACTAGGGGGGAGGGAAGACGTACTAGACTCCACTGGCAGAGGTGGCGCAGCAACCACTGGATCTACTGGTGGACTCAACTGCGGGGAAGCAGGTAAACTCACAACCTCCGCACCCTCCACCTGAGGGGCAACCTGGTTCACCTCTCCCACCCCCTCCACCTGAGGAGCAGGCAGTCACCACTTCCCGCACAACTGAAGTAGACGCAGGGTCCTCAGATCCTGACACCAACGACCCGCCATTATGCCACCACCTGTCCTCTAATGGCTCCACCACAGGTGGAGAAAACTCCACAGGGGGCAGAGAATGGGCCACAACCTCATCAGGGGACCCAAGCCCTACCACTACCTTCAACAACGAGCGATGAACCTGCTTAACTCTGGTTAAATCATCCTTAGGGACAATTGTATAAACAGTCCCTTTGTCCTGTGGTGCCCTCAGGACATGATACATCACAGAGGACCACTGGTCCTGGATCTTACAACGGCCCCATACCTCAAAATCTCGCAACCAAACCAACTGGTCCTCCTTCAGGGGAACATCACGGACATGCTGATCACAATCCTTCTTACCTCAGTCAACACATCGGCTTTTAAAGCTGCAGGCAACACCAATTGCAACACAGCCCCAGCTCCATTGGACTTAAACACCTGACGGTACAAGACACCATCCCTCTCCACCAACCGGTCCCACTGCCGAAGCAGCACCCAGGCTGACTGCGACACCTGATTGCGCTCTTCCTTATCAGGACCCCTTTTACGGTCCCAAAACACCCAAACCTCCCGAATCACTGGATCAGCTCGCTGCAGTGCAGCCAAGTCAGATGGAAGACAGTGGGGCAAGACTGCAACCGCAGCCTGCCTTAAATGTACCCTAGTCCCCTGACAAACCTGTTGCAGCAGCTCCGGAAGTTGGGCACCACTAACCATTACCTGGAAGTCCTGCATCCCAGGAGAATGTAACCGAGAAAGGTCATTTGCATTCTTATTACTACAACCCGAACGATACTTAATCTCAAAATCAAACGAGGCCAACTGCGCTGCCCAACGTTGCTCAGTAGCACCAAGTTTTGCAGATGACAAATGACTCAAAGGATTGTTGTCCATGTACACAATGCACTTATGGCCCAGCAAGTACTCCCTAAACATCTCGGTCATTGCCCACTTGAGTGCCAAAAATTCCAACTTCATAGAGCTGTAGTTCACCATGTTACACTCAGTAGGGCGTAACCCATGGCTCGCGTAAGCAATCGGCCTAACTTTACCATCCTGTACAACACTGCTCCCAGCCCCCCATAACTAGCATCCACCTCCAAAATAAATGGAAGACTAAAATCGGCATATGCCAGCACAGGTGCGGAGGTAAGCTTAGCTTTTAAAGTCTCAAAGCTGCGGCCACATTCCTCTGTCCAATAACCCGAAACTGGTTGATCTACTCGAATGGGCTTCACCCCAGCCAACCTTGCTACCAACTTGTGTAGGGGTGCGGCCAACCTTGCAAAACCACCTACAAACCGGCGGTAGTAGCTGGCAAAGCCCAGAAAAGAGCGCAGTTCCGAGAGTGTGACCGGAAGTGGCCAATGAGCAACCACCTCCACCTTGCTAGGGTCAGTAGCAACCCCCCTATCAGAGTTGACATGCCCCAGGTAACGCACTTCCTGCTGAAAAAATGCACACTTTGAGTTTCAACTTTAACCCCTCATGCTGCAAACGCTCCAGCACCACCCTCAACATATCCAGATGTTCATCAACAGTAGAGGAAAAAACCACAATGTCATCCAAATACAACAATAAGGACAGACACTGCTGATCACCAAAAATCCTCTGCATCAATCTCTGAAAAGTACCAGGAGCGTTGCAAAGCCCAAAGGGAATCCGGTTCCACTCAAACAAACCAAAAGGTGTGCAAAAGGCCGTCTTATGATGATCAGCCTCTGCCACAGGAACCTGATTATACCCACTCGCCAGATCCATGGTAGAAAACCAACGAGCCCCAGTGAGGGCATCCAAGGACTCATCAATCCGAGGCAAAGGGAAGGCATCCTTCCTAGTTTGGTCCAAAATCCTACATTTTAAACAGATAAATATAAAATAAATATCTAAAAGAGGAGCTTACTTTGCACTGTACATACCGAACCGTCCGTCACAGCAATCAGCTGTAACTCAACACCACCCCAGAGCGTCAAGAGCACCACAGACTCAGCAGCGCACCGCCAACAACAGCCCACACAGAGGTCTCTGTACAACAAAACCATTTCCTTAAACACTCACCACTACACCTCAACAAGCCTGCAGCTGTGGCCAGCGCCTACCTGCCTTCACGGGAACGTGGAAGTGAACACGTCCAAACACCTGCAGTCAGTCACTCCTCTGCCACAACCAGCTGCACTCAATCCACCAGCTGAACATCATTAAGGTCATCCATCCTGCTACAATAATAAAGTATTTTGTTGTCACGTACAATGTTTGGCGAAATTCTATCCTAGGTCTTTTGGATCCTTTGGATCTATGAAGCTTAAATATGAAAAAAGTATCGGTATCAATATTGGTGATACTGGGCCTGTATTTACTTGATATCGGATCAATACCAAAATTCCCAGTATCGTCCACCTCTGGTTACCAGCTCTGTGCCTGGATTCTGAATTTTTCAAAGTTGCCAAGGCAACAAGGCTCCCCCCAGTTTGCTCACAGAGCCATCGTTGGTGTCGTGTGATCCTCTAAATGCACTTGCTTCCACTACTAACATGAGGGACTCAAGAGAGAACAGTGGTTGGGACACACACACACAGGCTCGAGCTGCAGATGAGCACTCCACAATAGTGGAAAAGATCGGACAAGAACAGCTGCTTCTGGAAGTGGCCAAGCTGCTGCCAGCCTATCCACAGCTGCAGGATATCAGGAGCCTCATGTCCAAAGGCTTGCATGGATTTCCTACTGAAACATGGCGTACGCTAAAATTTAGAAACTGGTGTAAGCACAAAAATATCCAGATGTATCAAAGTGTGCGTACACATGGATCCAAGCACATTCCGTTCGTACATCTCATTGAACATGGAATTAAGTGCACGTGCACCAAGCTCCTCCCTTTCCACGCCACTATTTAAATATGCAAATCCATGTAAATAAGCCCTGGGAGCTGGGATTCCACACCGCCAGATCAATCAACATGAAAAGAAATTATACCGAGTGCGAGCTACAGATGACTGGACATGATGAAGACACACACAGGGACAGTTTATTTGGTTCTCTGTCAAACAGAATAAACATGAAACAGGAAAAGACTTAAGGCCCTTGTCCACTACACAGAATTAGCACTACTCTGCACTACTCGGCTGTGGTGACAAAGTGACAAAGTTTTTTATTTGGCACACAAAATATTCAAATAGAAAAAAATGAACAATTCCACAAACAAACACAGACAAAACTAGTGAGTCCGAAAAGGTGTGGGCTGAAGCAAAGCTTATTAGCGCCCACCCCTGCTAGTACAAGTCCAACAATTCTAATCAGTCATATTTACATAAATACAAATTCACTACTACATGTCGACACGCAGACATACACATCAATATACTATTCACTTATAATTATATTTATATACTACCAGATCACAAGAAAGTCGAATCAAGGCACTTTACGCCAGTAAGGACTAACCTTACCAACCTTACCAACCCCCAGAGCAAGCACTAGGGAACTGTGGTGAGGAAAAACTCCCTATAAGGAAGAAACTTCAAGCAGACCAGGCTCTTGGGGGTGACCCTCTGCTTGGGCTGTGCCATATATACCTATATACATACGAGGTCTGTCAATAAAGCAACGGTCCTTTTTATTTTTTTCAAAAACTATATGGATTTCATTCATATGTTTTTACGTCAGACATGCTTGAACCCTTGTGCGCATGCGTGAGTTTTTCCACGCCTGTCGGTGACATCATTCGCCTGTGAGCACTCCTTGTGGGAGGAGTCGTCCAGCCCCTCGTCGGAATTCCTTTGTCTGAGAAGTTGCTGAGAGACTGGCGCGTTGTTTGATCAAAATTTTTTCTAAACCTGTGAGACACATCGAAGTGGACACGGTTCGAAAAATTAAGCTGGTTTTCAGTGAAAATTTTAACGGCTGATGAGAGATTTTGAGGTGATTCTGTCGCTTTAAGGACTTCCCACGGTGCGAGACGTCACTCAGCGCTCTCAGCCGCCGTCGTCAGCCTGTTCAAGCTGAAAACCTCCACATTTCAGGCTCTATTGATCCAGGATGTCGTGAGAGAACAGAGAAGTTTCAGAAGAAGTCGGTTTCAGCATTTTATCCGGATATTCCACTGTTAAAGGAGATTTTTTTAATGAAAGACGTGCGGACGGGTCCGCGCGTCGGGACGCAGCCGACGCGGTGCGGCGGCACAGGAAAAACACCTCCGTGTTGATAACCATTTGTAAAATCCAGGCGGCTTTTGATGGCTTTCAGTGGAGTGAGTATATGAGAAATTGTTTAACAGCAGGACATGTTCCAACTTGTCCTTAAGGCTTCCAACAGAGGTGTTTTTCCTGTGGCGGAGCGCGCGGACCCGTCCGCACGTCTTTCATTAAAAAAATCTCCTTTAACAGTGGAATATCCGGATAAAATGCTGAAACCGACTTCTTCTGAAACTTCTCTGTTCTCTCACGACGTCCTGGATCAATAGAGCCTGAAATGTGGAGGTTTTCAGCTTGAACAGGCTGATGATGCCGGCTGAGAGCGCTGAGCGACGTCTCGCACCATGGGAAGTCCTTAAAGCGACAGAATCACCTCAAAATCTCTCATCAGCCGTTAAAATTTTCACTAAAAACCAGCTTAATTTTTCGAACCGTGTCCACTTCGATGTGTCTCACAGGTTTAGAAAAAATTTTGATCAAACAACGCGCCAGTCTCTCAGCAACTTCTCAGACAAAGGAATTCCGACGAGGGGCTGGACGACTCCTCCCACAAGGAGTGCTCACAGGCGAATGACGTCACCGACAGGCGTGGAAAAACTCACGCATGCGCACGAGGGTTCAAGCATGTCTGACGTAAAAACATATGAATGAAATCCATATAGTTTTTGAAAAAAATAAAAAGGACCGTTACTTTATTGACAGCCCTCGTATGTATATACTTTACAAACATAAATATATACATACATATACACAGTCACTTATATACATATACACCAACCCATATCTATATATCTACATACGCATATACCTACCCACACATTCAAATATACAATAAGTCCCACTTATAAATTGAACATTCCATATAAATCAAATTATATTTGCTTCTTTATGATACTTAGACATGATGTTCTTTTTGAGTAGTTTCTTAAATCTTACTAAGGTACTACTCATTCTAACCTCTGTTGAACATTTGTTCCATTTCCTCACCCCAACCACAGACACACAAAACCCCTTTACATTTGTTCTTACTGGTGGTTTCATAAAAATTGCACAACCTCTTAAACTATATCTGGATTCCCTCAATCAGAACTCTGGACATATCTCGGTAAGGCTTGGTTTTTCGCTCGAAATAAAGTTTGAATTGTAATGTAATCGACCAAATCTATGAATTTTAATAAATTTAAAGACACAAATAGAGAATTAGTTGGTTCACGATATTGTTTATTGCAGATGATTCATACGGCTCGTTTTTGCAAAAGGAATATTGGATTGGTATTTGATTTGTAAGTGTTTCCCCATGACTCAACACAATATGTCATATATGGTACCATCAGAGAATGATATAAAGTAAGTAACCTGTTGGGAAGGTGTCGTAGCACGGACCCACAACAGGGGGCGCAAATGAATGGACAATGAATAAGCCAAAAAGTAACAATTTAATGTTGTGACAACACACAACTAAATACACAAAATTTGCAAAGTCAGTTAACACCAGGTGACGTGTGGGCAGGCTCGAAGATAGAAGACCCCCGACGAGAGAGAAGCCGTGTCCCACACGGCTTCCACCACCAACGGTCTGAAGAACACCGGAGCCGCCAAGTCCCGAGTCCCCAGGTGGCCTCTGTCTTCGGCTGTCGACCCTGGTACTGCTGGCAGAAAGCAAAGACAAGATGAATGAGTGTGAGTCCACACACTCAGTAATCCACAGTCTGCACACAGTTAGGAGGGAGCACCTCCACCTCCAATCACACACTCGTGCAGCTCCTGTTTAATCCACTTATCTGGTTTGGGGTGTGAGGCGAAGCCGTCGCTGTCACACCAAACGCCAATCCCACAGATAATGACGAACACCACAGGATAATGGCTGCAAAAGAAGTTCAGGTTATCTCTCAACGGTTTGAGTCAGCAGAGAAATTACCTCTTCAGTAGTCGATTTCTCGGCGAGGAGGTGGAGTTGCAGTCCGGCCTTTATGGTGATGATGATGATGATGAACGAGTGACAGCTGGTGCAGAGGATGAATGACAGCTGTCACTTCTTCTGGGTCTGGCGCCCTCTCGTGCTTGGAGCCCGCACTCCAAGCAGGGCACCCTCTGGTGGTGGTGGGCCAGCAGTACCTCCTCTTCAGTGCCCCACATAACAGGACCCCCCCCCCTCAACGGGCGCCTCCTGGCGTCCGACCAGGCTTGTCCGGCTGTCTCTTGTAAAAATCGGCCAGGAGGGCTGGGTCCAGGATGAAGCTCCTCTTCACCCAGGAGCGTTCTTCAGGTCCATACCCCTCCCAGTCCACCAGATATTGGAACCCCCGGCCCTTACGACGGACGTCCAGTAGCCTGTGGACTGTCCAAGCAGGCTCCCCGTCAATGAGCCGGGCAGGAGGCGGCGTAGGTCCCGGAGCACAGAGGGGCGAGGTGTGGTGTGGTTTAAGACGGGACACATGAAACACAGGGTGAATCCGCAGTGAAGCTGGGAGTTGGAGCTTCACTGCGGCCGGGTTGATGATCTTGAGGATTCGAAAGGGTCCGATGAATCTGTCCTTCAGTTTTGGGGAGTCCACACGGAGAGGGATGTCCTTAGTCGAGAGCCACACATCCTGCCCGGGCTGGTATGTGGGGGCCGGGGAACGCCGGCGGTCCGCATGGGTCTTGGCCCTCGTCCGGGCCTTTAACAGGGCAGAGCGGGCGGTCCACCACACCCGGCGGCACCTCCTGAGGTGGGCCTGGACCGAGGGCACACCGACCTCTCCCTCCACCAGCGGGAACAATGGGGGCTGGTACCCCAAACATGCCTCAAAAGGGGAGAGGCCGGTAACAGACGAGACTTGGCTGTTATGGGCATACTCGATCCAGGCCAGATGGTGACTCCAGGCCGCCAGGTGCGCGGAGGTGACGCAGCGAAGGGCCTGTTCCAACTCCTGGTTAGCCCGCTCTGCCTGGCCGTTTGTCTGGGGGTGGTACCCGGACGAGAGACTCACGGTGGCCCCCAGCTCCTTACAGAAACTCTTCCAAACCTGCGAAGAGAACTGGGGACCACGATCTGATACAATGTCCGATGTTATCCCATGCAGCCGCATGACGTGGTGGACCAGGAGGTCTGCCGTCTCCTGGGCCGTCGGGAGCTTCGGGAGGGCCACGAAGTGGGCCGCCTTGGAGAACCGGTCCACTATCGTGAGAATAATGGTGTTGCCCTGGGACGGCGGGAGGCCCGTGATGAAGTCCAGGCCGATGTGAGACCAGGGGCGGTGAGGCACCGGCAGGGGTTGGAGGAGTCCCGAGGTCCTCCGATGGTCTGCCTTGCCCCTGGCGCAGATGGTACAGGCCTGGACGTAGTCCCAAACATCGGTTTCCAGGGACGCCCACCAGAAGCGCTGCTGGACCACTGCCACGGTCCTACGCACTCCGGGATGACAGGAGAGCTTGGACCCGTGACAGAAGTCCAATACGGCAGCTCTTGCCTCTGGTGGGACGGACATTCTGTTCTTGGGGCCGGTCCCCGGGTCCGGGCTCCTTGCCAGGGCCTCCCGGACGGTCTTCTCCACGTCCCAGGTGAGGGAGGCCACGACAGTGGACTCGGGGATGATGGTCTTGGTGGGGTTCGACAGCCCCGCCTTGGTTTCTTCTTCGTGCACACGGGACAATGCATCCGATTTTTGGTTTTTGGTCCCGGGGCGGTACGTGATCCGGAAGTCAAGGTGCCCGAAGAACAGAGACCAGCGGGCTTGCCTGGGGTTCAGCCGCTTGGCGGTCCGGATGTACTCCAGGTTCCGATGGTCCGTGAAAACCATGAAAGGCAACGACGCCCCCTCCAGCAGGTGTCTCCACTCTTCAAGAGCCTCCTTCACCGCGAGGAGCTCCCGATTGCCGACGTCATAGTTCCGTTCAGCTGGGGTCAACCTGCGGGAAAAATAGGCACAGGATGGAGAACCTTATCAGCCTCCACGCTCTGGGACAGCACGGCTCCTATCCCTGAGTCAGAGGCGTCCACTTCCACTATGTACTGGCGATCAGGATCAGGCTGCACCAGAACTGGTGCAGTCGAGAACCGGCGTTTCAAATCCTGGAACGCGGCTTCGCACCGATCCGACCAGGTGAAGGGGACCTTGGTGGAGGTCAGGGCAGTCAGGGGGCTAACTACCTGACTGTAGCCTTTAATGAACCTCCTGTAGAAATTTGCAAAGCCGAGGAACTGCTGCAATTTCCTGCGGCTTGTTGGTTGGGGCCAATCTCTCACCGCCGCAACCTTGGCCGGATCAGGGGCGACGGAGTTGGAGGAGATGATGAACCCCAAGAAGGACAAAGAAGTGCGGTGGAACTCGCACTTCTCGCCCTTCACAAACAGCCGGTTCTCCAACAACCGCTGTAGGACCTGACGTACATGCTGGACATGGGTCTCAGGGTCCGGGGAAAAGATGAGTATATCGTCCAGATATACGAAGACGAACCGATGCAGGAAGTCCCGCAAGATGTCATTTACCAAAGCTTGGAACGTCGCGGGGGTGTTAGTGAGGCCGAACGGCATGACCAGGTACTCAAAGTGACCTAACGGGGTGTTAAATGCCGTCTTCCATTCGTCTCCCTTCCGGATCCGAACCAGGTGGTACGCGTTTCTAAGATCCAATTTTGTGAAAATTTGGGCTCCATGCAGGGGCGTGAACACTGAATCCAACAGAGGTAACGGGTATCGGTTGCGAACCGTGATCTCATTCAGCCCTCTGTAATCAATGCATGGACGGAGTCCGCCGTCCTTTTTGCCCACAAAAAAGAAACCAGCACCCATTGGGAAGGTGGAGTTCCGGATCAGCCCGGCAGCTAAAGAGTCCCGGATGTAGGTCTCCATTGATTCGCGTTCCGGACGTGAGAGGTTGTACAACCTACGGGACGGGTACTCAGCGCCCGGGACCAAATCGATGACACAATCGTACGGTCGATGCGGGGGAAGAGTGAGTGCCAGATCTTTGCTGAAAACGTCAGCAAGATCGTGGTACTCCTTTGGCACCACCGATAGATTGGGGGGGACTTTAACCTCCTCATTAGCCGTCGTGCCGGGAGGAACCGAGGATCCTAAACACTCCCGGTGGCAGGTTTCGCTCCACTGCGTCACAACCCCGGACGGCCAATCTATCCGGGGATTGTGCTTCACCATCCATGGAAATCCCAAAATCACTCGGAGGTAGAAGGTGTTACATGGAACACGGTCTCCTCCCTGTGATTTCCAGACACAACCAAGGTCACAGGCTGTGTCTGATGTGTGATTAATGGAAGCAGGGTGCCATCTAATGCTCTCACCTGCAATGGTGCCGGCAGAGCCACCAGGGGGAGCCCTACTTCCTTTGCCCATCTGCTATCCAGCAGATTCCCTTCTGACCCCGTGTCTACCAGTGCTGGGGCGTGAAGGGTTAAATCCCCACAAAGGATCATTACTGGGATTCGTGCAGATTTGCGGGGTTTCCCCGCGTGCGTGTTATGGCCCACCCTTAGCCCAGTTTCTAAGGACGGGCGTTGTAGTTTGACCGTTTGGGGCAGTCCTTCTGCATGTGCTCACAAGAGTCGCAGACAAAACACTCCCCGCAGGCCAGCCTCCTTTGTCTGATGTTTGTCTTAACTTTGGCCCTGCTCGTGTCCATAGCCTCCTCAGCAGGGGGAGCTACACGGAGCTCTCTGGCAGTGAAGCGTGGGGACGACGTCACCTTTTTGGAACCGGAAGGGGGAGGGACGGCTCGTGCCCGGTCACGCCCCCCGGCCTGCTCCCGACGATGGTCATTTAAACGGTTGTCTAAACGTATAACCAAATCGACAAGCCCGTCAAAATCCCGCGGTTCCTCCTTAGCCAGCAGGTGCTCCTTCAGGACCGGAGACAGTCCATTTACGAAGGCGGCGCGGAGCGCAACGTTATTCCAGCCGGACCTCGCTGCCGCGATGCGGAAGTCGACTGCATACTCGGCTGCACTGCAGCGCCCCTGTCTCATTGACAGCAGTACGCTCGAAGCGGTCTCGCCTCTGTTGGGATGGTCAAACACTTGTTTGAACTCCCGTACAAACCCAGCATAAGACGTTAGGAGCCGTGAATTCTGCTCCCAAAGCGCCGTAGCCCAGGCGCGTGCCTCTCCTCGAAGCAGATTAATAACATAAGCCACCCGGCTGGCGTCTGACTCGTACATGACAGGACGCTGTGAAAAGACGAGCGAACACTGCATGAGGAAGTCTGCGCACGTCTCAACACAGCCCCCGTACGGTTCCGGAGGGCTTATGTATGCTTCAGGGGACGGTGGGGGGGAGTCGTTGAACGACCAGTGGAACGTCTGTTACGGGCCCAGGACCAGCAAGAGGAGTGGCTGCAGCAGCGCCCTGATCGCGCGCTTCCACCCTGGCGGTGAGAGCCTCCACCCTCCAGTTAAGGAGAACATTCTGCTCGGTCACTAAATCTAGCCGAGCCGTGAAGGCGGTTAAGATCTGCTGCAGCTCACTCAACTCTCCCGCTGACGCCTGCGCTCCTGGCTCTTCCATTGGCCGTTCAAGCTCGGGTTGACGCCCCTCGGAATCCATGACGAATGGCCGAGAAATCCTGTTGGGAAGGTGTCGTAGCACGGACCCACAACAGGGGGCGCAAATGAACGGACAATGAATAAGCCAAAAAGTAACAATTTAATGTTGTGACAACACACAACTAAATACACAAAATTTGCAAAGTCAATTAACACCAGGTGACGTGTGGGCAGGCTCGAAGATAGAAGACCCCCAACAAGAGAGAAGCCGCGTCCCACACGGCTTCCACCACCAACGGTCTGAAGAACACCGGAGCCGCCAAGTCCCGAGTCCCCAGGTGGCCTCTGTCTTCGGCTGTCGACCCTGGTACTGCTGGCAGAAAGCAAAGACAAGATGAATGAGTGTGAGTCCGCACACTCAGTAATCCACAGTCTGCACACAGTTAGGAGGGAGCACCTCCACCTCCAATCACACACTTGTGCAGCTCCTGTTTAATCCACTTATCTGGTTTGGGGTGTGAGGCGAAGCCGTCGCTGTCACACCAAACGCCAATCCCACAGATAATGACGAACACCACAGGATAACGGCTGCAAAAGAAGTTCAGGTTATCACTCAACGGTTTGAGTCAGCAGAGAAATTACCTCTTCGGTAGTCGATTTATTGGCGAGGAGGTGGAGTTGCAGTCCGGCCTTTATGGTGATGATGATGATGATGAACGAGTGACAGCTGGTGCAGAGGATGAATAACAGCTGTCACTTCTTCTGGGTCTGGCGCCCTCTCGTGCTTGGAGCCCGCACTCCAAGCAGGGCGCCCTCTGGTGGTGGTGGGCCAGCAGTACCTCCTCTTCAGCGGCCCACATAACATAACCCTTCTTGCGGCAGTAGGTCTTTGGCTTTATACAAAATGGCTATAGTTTTTGACTATTTTGATTTCACATAATTTATATGTGGTTTCCAGCTAAGTTTATTATCAATTATATCACCTAAAAATTTATTCTCTGTTACTAACTCAATTTCCTTATTGTTTATAGTTAAATTTTTACATTTGGGTGCCTGTTTATTTCCAAATATAATACATTTAGTTTTCCCAAGGTTGAGTGACAACTTATTAGCGTCAAACCAAACCTTAAATTTTTCCAGTTCTTTCTCCACTATGTCCAGAAGCTGTTCAAGATTTTCACCGCTGCAGAACACAGTTGTATCATCCGCAAAAAGGACACATCTCAGTGAACTCGACACCCAACTTATATCATTTATATAGATTATAAACAACGAAGGACCCAGCACTGAGCCCTGCGGCACCCCACATGTGACATCCCTGAGTTCAGAATTTGTATTATTGAATTGAACATACTGAAATCTGCCTTGTAAATAACTAGCTATCCATTCATATGCCAGACCTCTGATTCCATATTTCTGCAGTTTAATTAATAGTATTCCATGGTTAATTGTGTCAAACGCTTTCTGTAAATAAAAAAAAACAAAACAAAACACCTATTGTGTATTGTTTATTGTCAATTGCAGTTGCTATACTTTCCACAAAGTCCATCAAAGCATGTGATGTAGTTCGAGACCTTCTGAATCCATATTGTTCTTCACAAATGATGTTATGCTTCAGTAAATAATCATTTAATCTTTTAGCAAATATTTTTTCCAAAATGTTGGAAAATTGTGGCAGGAGTGATATAGTTCTATAATTAGAAAATGTGTGTTTGTCACCAGTTTTAAACAGAGGAATTACTTTGGCTATTTTCATTTGAGAAGGAAATTTACCAGTACTTAGTGACATATTGCAAATATAATTGAACGGTTTTACTATACAATCAATAACTTTTTTTAATAAAGCCATATCCAAATTATTAAAATCAGTCGATTTCTTACTTTTTGAACCATGAACCAGATCAAGTATTTCCCTTTCATGAGTACCACTATTGAACATTGAAACAGATTTGTTAAACGTTGAATTATTTACCCAGAAGTTATTAGTTGATGAGTCAATTTTACTGGCAAGATTTTTACCCACATTAACGAAGTATTCATTAAAGTGTTCAGCAATAGACTCGTCGTTATCAATCGTGATGTAGTTGTTACTCTGAAAAAATGAAGGATTATCTCTAGTTACTCTATTCCTTTTTACTATTTCATTTAATATGTTCCATGTGTTACTGAGTCTCATGATATTGATTAACTTATTCTTATATGTTTTATACTTACTTTCAGCTTCCTTAGTTCGTAGTTTTATGAATTGTTTATATAGTACATTTTTCTTTTTACATGCCCTCTGAAGCCCCTTAGTTATCCATGGTTTGTTGCTATATTGATTTCTATATATTTTGTCAACAAATGGACAGTGTTTATTATACAAACTGGAAAAAATGGAAATGAAAGCATCATATGACCTGTCAACATCATCAACAAAAACATCTGACCAATTCTGACTTGATAAATCCTCCCTTAAATTATCAATTGTTTCAGGTGTTACTTTTCTACTCATGAATTTGATATTGCTTCGATACATACAACAACCCTCCAATGCAAAGACTGAGAAAACTGGCAAGTGATCACTGATATCACTGACCAGTAGTCCCCCACTAAGATTACCGGATATAACGTTAGTTAAAATATTGTCAATGAGAGTTGTTGTATCCATAGTTATTCTGCTAGGATGAATGATGGTTGGAAACAGTCCTAAACAGTACAAGGTGTTTATAAATGAGGTAATTTGTGGATGATTGTGAGGGTTTAAAAAATCTATATTGAAATCTCCACAGACAAATAAATGCTTATTTCTGTTGATTTTGTTGTACATTCCTAAGATAATGTCTTCAAAGGTGTCAATATTTGTCCCAGGAGCTCTGTAAATGCAACTAACAACTATGTTTTTGGAGTTTATAGATGTAATTTCTATGGTAACACATTCCATGATGTTGTCCACTGTAAATGACATGTTGTTAATGAGTTTACAGTTATAATCTGACCTTACAAACAATGCAACGCCTCCGCCCCTTCTCGTCTGCCTATTAACCAGGAACAATTCATAACCATCAAGATATACCAGATCTTTATTATCCTCATTTAACCATGTTTCTGAAATTGCAATAACTGAAAAACGTTTTTTGGATGTTTTCAAACAATCATTAATAGTGGACAGATTACGAGAAAGACTTCTGCTGTTGAAATGTATAATTGAAAAATCTTCATCATTGATTTTATAATTTTTGAATTGTTCTTCTTTAAATTATTTGCACTGTCTCACAATATTCTCACTGAAAAAGGTATCAGGATCATTTTCAGATTTGAAGGGGTGGTTAGCAGAGTTATTATAATTAAATGTATCTAGACAGAGCTCCTGGGCAGAAATAAACGGATCATTATCCTTAGTCATTATGTCTCTCTTGTCTCCGGGTGTAGATGATGTGGATGAGTGGGTTGCTCCAGTCTGCATCATGGTGCTGTGATGTGTTTGAGTCCTCATATCTATTGTTCATATTTGTCCAGCTCCTCGATGTTCCTTATTGCCATAACCTTTGCTTGTTCTGGTGATCCGTTCAGTTTGATGAATATTTTACAGTTTGAAGTCCATGTGTGCTGGATTTTTCCCTGTTTCTTTAAGAAGCGTGCTTTCCTGGCGATGTCGGCATTCCGTTTGGTGAGATGTTCATTGATGAATATGTTTGTCCCTTTCAGTTTTCTTCCTTGTTTTAACAGTGCTGTTTTGTGTTTTCTGTTGATGAATCTCATGATGACGGTTCATTTATCACCGTCATTTCTCCGGGGCAGAGAGTGGCACGCTTTAATGTTATTTAAATCCATTTCTATACCTTTAGATAGGAGGAAATCAACAACCTGTTTTTCCACAGAGCTGACCTCCTCTTCACTGGGCTCCCCTCCACTCTCATCTGTTACTGCCCGTGCTTAGGACCGTGGTTTGATGTGAAGACCTGTGATGATGACGTCGTTGATTCTGGTGTACTGCTCCAATTCAGCCACTCTATTTTCCAGCTGCACCAGATGCCGGTCTTTCTCGGCGTTCTGGAGCCGTAATGCCTTCACCTCCTCCACCAGATCCATGATTGATTTCTTTTGCTGCTTAACAACAGAAATCTCCTCTGATAGAAAGTCCAGAGATTTTTTAATATCGTCACCTTCCTCCGCTGTCAGAACCTTCTTAGGCCCCATGGTCGGCTTATGGGCAGCTTGATGATCGCCGATATTAACAGCCTGCGTTGTTTGTCACCGGGATGGATCTGCACTGCGCTGGTGCCGGGCGGCCTCGGTGTTTCCGCGCTGATGGATCCGCGGTGGCTGCACGAGGCCTCGGGGAAGCGGCACTCGTGACGCGCGGCTTTAATGACGCAGCACGCGGCCTCAGTGAATTCACCACGTTGGGCGGGCCTCGGACGTTGTTGCTGTCCAGTTGCGGGGCTAAGTTGCCGGTTGAGGTGGTATTCCCACTGTCCGGGTTGGTAAACACCGGCGTGGCAGATGGCAACTACAAACACCACCTCTGAAAACTCAGGTACAAACCTTTTGCAGCTCGCTCTGACGACACGCAGCTCTCTAGTGGTGACGACACACAGCTCTCTGATGACACGCAGCTCTCTGAAATGGTTGACACGCAGCTGTCTGAAAGTCCGTGGATGAGTTGTGGATGTTTCTGTGTTTGGTGGCGGAGGAGAGAGAAAGCTGGATGAAGCGACCCAAAATGAGAAGATCTCCCAGTTTTTGGCCATGCACAGGTACCGGACATTACAACAATGCAGAAAGAGACAAGCTGAAAAAGCTTTGTGATTACAGGACCACAACAGCCAGAGTAGGTCAGACTGTAAGGGCCAGAAGCAGTTTGGCCACAGGAATGCCGTTTACAGACACCACCCGACAAGCAACAGGAGGCAGGATGACTGCAACTCGGGCACGGCTCTGTTGGAGGCGACGATGCTAAGTGTTTTGGTGACTTTATAATCCGTAGTCTGCTTGAAAGCACCGGTTAACGTTACTTATCCCATTGGCGGGATGCACACTATAACAAACAAGGATATTTTGAGTCTAAACTTGTGTTAAAGTAACATCGTTGTCTCATGTATGCAGACACAGTGAGCTAGCTGATTGCTAACTAGCAAGCTAGCTAACTTAGTGCTTTAAAGTTTTAATTTCTGACAAATAAAACACTGAAAGTCAGCCTGACAACAATTTAGTGTCATTACTGTGATTTTTTTTTTTTTTTTTTTTTTGACACGTCACCATTTCGTGTTGTTGTTGAAGAATCCAGTTCCATAAGCGAGGAGGATTCAGCAACCAGCCACTCTCCGGCCACCCCATTGGCCACCCCGACGACTGGGCGATAACTTTAACAAACGCGGCTCTGTGGAACATTAGTTCCACCTAACCGCCGTTTCCGCACGGACGCATTTCACTGCAGAGTAAAAGGGGCAGATTTATCCATCGCCTGGAGTAACAAATGGTGAAAGTGTGAAGTGAAGCAGAGTAGAAGGTGTTAGAAGAAGATACACTTGGTAGTGATCACTTTCCGATTTTAAGTACATTTGATAAGTCTTTAGTAGTGAACCTGTTTGGCAGAGTGGCTCGGTTTGATTTTTCTCGAGCTGACTGGGGAAAGTTTAGAGAAGATACAGTTAAAGGGTTGGATTTTGTTAATAGTGACGGGTCAATAGAGGAAATGTACGAGTCTTTAACAACGATTGTGAGGGTTACATCTGAGGCTATTCCTTGTAGGAGAAGTCCTCATAATCAAGTTATTGTGCCTTGGTGGAACAAAGCTTGTAACGAGGTGGTTAAAAATAGGAAGCAGGCATTTAAGAATTTAAGAAAGAATCCTACTCTGGAAAATGTTGAGTTTAAGAGGTGTAGGGCCCTGGCTCGGAAGACAATAAAAGTGGAAAAAAAAGAACTGCTGGAGGGCATTTTGTAATACAATAAACTCTAATACCCCAGTGAAGCAGGTTTGGGCTAGAATCCATAAAATGTCAGGTAAGGTAAACAATTCTTCAATTCCAGTTTTGAAAGATGGATGTAGAGAAGCTATTTGTAGTAAGGATAAGGCTGGAATGTGTGTTAAAGCATTCCAAGATGTTCATAATTCAGAATTATTAAGTGCAGAAAGCCTGAGATTGAAAGAAGAATTTTTGTGTGTAGAAGGTTGGAAATTGAAAGGTGGTGTAGATACAAATGACTGTGCTTTTAATTTGTATTTTTCCCTTGAAGAACTAAAAGAGGCAGTACGAGCTGGTGCAAACACGTCACCAGGACAAGATAGGATTAGTTACAAACTGTTGCAACACCTTGACGAAGTCTTAATGAAGATTCTAGTCCTCTTTAATTATATCTGGGATGCTGGAACTTTGCCAAAAGCTTGGAAACAAGCTATTGTGCTCCCAATTTTGAAGCCAGGAAAGGACCCTTCCTCTCCATTGTCATACAGACCCATAGCACTTACTGCGGTGTTGTGTAAGGTGATGGAGAGAATGGTCACAAACAGACTTGTTTATTATTTAGAAGTTGGTGGTTTCTTTGTTGATTATCAAACTGGCTTTAGAATTGGAAGAAATACTATGGACTCAGTTGCAGTGTTAGACCAAGCTATAAGACGAGGTATAATCAATAAGGAAGCAGTAGTTGCAGTGTTTCTTGATATTGAGGAAGCTTATGATAGTATGTGGAGAGAGGGATTGTTGATTAAATTACATAATGCAGATATTTGTGGTAGGATGTTCATGTGGATCAAAGATTTCTTAAGTGACAGAACTATACAAGTAAGAGTTGATGGGGAATTATCTGAAATAGTAAGTATTTTTAATGGTACTTTGCAAGGATCAGTTATTAATCCAGTTTTATTCAATGTTATGATTAATGACATTTTTTCTGATATCAATGTAGGATTCGGGAGGTCCTTGTTTGCTGATGATGTTGCCATCTGGAGGAGGGGTAGAAACATTGCGTTTTTAATGAAACAAACTCAAATTGCCTTAAACCAAATAGTGCAGTGGGCAAGTAAATGGGGTTTTAAGATTTCTATATCAAAAAATAATTATATGATTTTTGGCCTTAAAAAAAAAATCCCAGACATAACCCTTATCATGTATGGCTGTCCTATAGAGAAGGTGAAAGTTTTTAAATTTTTAGGTATGTGGATGGATGAAAAACTAACGTGGTGTACACATATAGAAAAAAACTGTTGTGAAATGTGAAAAGATTAATAATGTACTTCGTAGTCTGTCTGGTAGTGATTGGGGGGCAGAAAGGTCAACGTTGCACATGATTTATAGAGCAATGATAAGGTCATCACTAGATTATGGTTGTTTTGTTTTTGGTGCTGCGGCTAAATCCAGTCTTCTCAAGCTTGATAGGATCCAAGCAAAAGCCCTAAGAATCTGTAGTGGTGCCTTTAGAACTACTCCTCTCCCAGCACTGTTAGTCGAAATGGGAGAGACCCCTTTGAGTATTAGGAGAGAGAAGTTGGGTCTTCAGTACTGGGCCAGGCTGTCAGGACTTGCGCATAACTCATCCGCAAAGTGTTTATTGGAAGAGAGTTATGAATTTACTAAAAAGAAAGATAAATCTAATTTCCTTTTTGATGTCTGGCAGGTCACTACAAGGGCTGTCCAGGGAAATAAGGTGATAGAGCCAGTGTGGTCTCCTATTCCTTCTTGGGTTTTGCCTGTACCAGATGTTGAGTTGGACTTTCTGGGGCTGAATAAGACTGTAGCCAGCAATCTAGTAAGTCGGTTTATATCTCAGAATACAGTTAGTATGTGTCACATTTTTACAGATGGGTCTAGGGATCCAAGCTCTGGTAGGGCAGGCTTTGGGGTTTATATTATGAATAATCAGATAAGGCAGAGTACCTGTGTTACTAATTGCTCTTCTGTATGTTCTACGGAACTGTCAGCCATATGATGGGCGTTAGAGTGGGTACAAAGTAACAGACCTTCTGAGTGTCGTATTTATTCTGATTCTGCAGCTGCATTGCAAGCTTTGATGGGAGGAGCCTCAGGAGGAGCTCGTCCTGACCTCGTGCTAGAGATTCTGTCTTGCCTCCATCACGCTGAGTCAGCTGGCTGTTGTGTAACCTTCACTTGGTTTTCTGGGCACTCTGGCATTATAGGTAATGAGATCGCAGATTCATTGGCCAAAGAGTCCCTTCTGAAGACTAAAGTTGATGCTAATATCCCTTTGGGAAAGGTTGATTGTTTTAGTATTTTTAAAGAGTTGAGTGATCAGAAGTGGCAAAAGCAGTGGGAGAGTGAGTCAGTAGGGAGGCACTATTTTATGTGTCAGCCTTCGATTAAAAATAAGTACTCCTCTTCTCATCCTGTCGTAAGGGTCAAGTCAAATTGATTAGATTGAGACTGGGGCATTGTGGGTTGGCAGCATATTTAAAAGTGATTGGAAAACATCCAGATGGGTTGTGTCAGTGTGGTCAGTTGGAAAGTGTTCATCATGTTTTAATGTGCTGTCCTATGTATTCTAGTGATAGGCGGAAAATGTTTAAAGATTTGTCAGACTTTGGATTGACTGTGTTTTCTTTTAGGTCAATTTTTTCTGAGAGCATTTACTTGCATTTAGTGAACAAAGCTGTGATTAAGTTCCTCCATTCCACCAACCTCTATTTGAGAGTCTAACATAAGATAAAGTATTTAACTATTACCTGTGGGGGGCAGCATTTTGCGACGCCAGCGTATAGCCTGCCGGAATCTATTAGAAGTAGAAGAAGATCGCCTGGAGGATTTAAACTGCGTCTCACACGTACTGCAAGTGAAAGGTAAGTTTTCTCGCTTTGTTGAATTTGACTTAAATTCTGAAACTTTTTACACAGACATCTGGTCGTCTTTCAGTGGTAGCAAAATAGCGGAGAGCTTCCGCCCCCACTTACATTACATCATGTGTGTGTGTGTGTGTTCCGTGATTTTTAAAATGAGTCCTCCTGTACAGTTACAAAATTAAACATCCTCTTATTGAATGACCAACAGCAGCAATGTTTTATTCCCACATTTAGCACATAAGTATATTAATCGTGGAAGCTCTCTGTAGCAGCGTGAGTGGACAAACACTCATCCAGTCATGTGGTTATAATGTATTCTGGTGCTCGCTTTACCTGTCAGATGAAATTAAAAGAAAGATTACTGCCTACTTCAGCAAGAGTAGTAAAAAAGGAAAAAGCGATGGATGTCTTGAAAGAGGGACAGTGAGGTCAGGCAGGATGAGACAGAAGTCAGAGAAGAACCAGCACAGGTCCAGGCTCGCTGTGTGTGGACGCTTCTACCTTCTGCAGACAATCACCTGTGTGCTCTTTGTTGTGTACTTCCTGACAGTTTCAACCTTTGTGTTTCAGACAATGTCACAACGGAAACCAAGTATCAAATACGACTATTCACGTTTGATCTCATGTTTTTCAGCTGACAGGAGTCAACAGACTGGACCCTCCACAGCAGGAGGCGGTGAGCAACCCGGGGGTGACTGGGCCTCCTGCAGGTATATAAATTAGGAATGCAACTAATGATCAGTTTAATAACTGATGAATCTGTGGATTGTTTTTAAAAAGTTAAATCAGCAGTTTTAATTTCCATCTCTTTATTAAAGACCAAAACATTATATCAAAATGACAGTGCCAAAAAAAAAGTGCACAAATCTCAGGCTGCTGCTTGATCATTCCTGAGCTGTTAATACATTATTAATAAAAAATAGTTGAAAGAAAAAAAACAACAGCTAAATGTTGATGGCAAATCATTTAACTCTGAACAGGCCATGAACTAATATAAAACTAACTGTTAAAAGGATTTGTTTCAATATTAAAATTTGTTCTTTACAGGTATGTTACAAACTAAGTAAGAGAGATCTTAGTGACACGATCACACAGACTCTCACACTCCCACAGACTCATGCTCAGGCTCACACACCAGACACACGCTAAGACTTTATTCTTGCTCCCCTCCGCTGTTTGACACTACCAGACACCAACTAACACTCTTTGCTTTTCTTCTATGGTGTTTTATGGCAGTTTGCAAGAAATACATATGGACATTGTTCTATGAACACTGAAATATTTGATGACATGGTTGAAATGTCTTGGTGTTTTTTTTTTTTTTTTCTTGTTTTAGACATCTCCAGATGAAGGGCCGATGAACCTGTCTAAAGTTTTTCCCAAGGACAGCCTTTGGAGACAGGTGAAGAAATATCAATGCCTCATGGTCCACTCAGCACACATGGACTGAGAACTCCCAGTGCAAGGATGCTGTTCATAGTTACGCCTGTAGACACTTTACCTTTCCAAACACAGAGAAGACTTTCACACATGCAGGCAAGAACAACTGGAACATGGCAATGTTCACGGATGGAGGCTTTGCTACTCATGCTAAATCTGAGGTGCACATCAATGCCATGTCATCTTGGAAAGATTTTGAGAAAATTGGTCAAGACACTGATGAAATCAATGTCACAAGAGAACACAAATTTGGTACAAGAAAACTGTCATTACATTAAATGTGTTGCTGAAGTGTTATTGTTAACTGCCACTCAGAATATATCACAAAGAGGCCACATGGAGACTGAAAGTGATGACAACCAAGGAAACTTTCTAGCTATTTTAGAACTCTTTGCACAGCATGACACAGTTGTTGAAAAAATGGGCTGCGTAATGCCAAATATACGTCACATCAGGTCCAAAATGAAGTTTTGGATGTGTTAGCAGAAATGGTGCGCTGCACCATTATACAACCCGAATTCCAATGAAGTTGGGACGTTGTGTGAAATGTAAATAAAAACAGAATACAATGATGTACAAATCCTCTTCAACCTATATTCAGTTGAATACACCACAAAGATAAGATATTTATGTGCAAACTGATGAACTTTATTGTTTTTTTGTGCAAATATTTGCTCATTTTGAAATGGATGCCTGCAACACGTTTCAAAAAAGTGGGATAGTGGTATGTTTACCACTGTGTTACATCACCTTTCCTTCTAACAACACTCAGTTAGCGTTTGGGAACTGAGGACACTAATTGTGAGTGTCATGATTGGGTATAAAAGGAGCATCCCCAAAAGGCTCAGCCATTCACAAGCAAAGATCGGACAAGGATCACCACTTTGTGAACAATTGCGTGAAAAAAAAATAGTCCAACAGTTTAACACCAATTTCTCAATGTTCAATCGCAAAGAAGTTAGGGATTCCATCATCTACAGTTCATAATGTAATCAGAAGATTCAGAGAATCTGGAGAACTTTCTACACGTAAGGGGCAAGGCCAGAAACCAACATTGAATGTCTGTGACCTTCGATCCCCCAGGCGACACTGCATTAAAAACCGACATCATTGTGTAAAGGATCTTACCGCGTGGGCTCAGGAATACGAGGGCTGTCAATAAAGTTACGGTCCTTTTTATTTTTTTCAAAAACTATATGGATTTCATTCATATGTTTTTACGTCAGACATGCTTGAACCCTCGTGCGCATGCGTGAGTTTTTCCACGCCTGTCGGTGACGTCATTCGCCTGTGAGCACTCCTTGTGGGAGGAGTCATCCAGCCCCTCGTCGGAATTCCTTTGTCTGAGAAGTTGCTGAGAGACTGGCGCGTTGTTTGATCAAAATTTTTTCTAAACCTGTGAGACACATCGAAGTGGACACGGTTCGAAAAATTAAGCTGGTTTTCAGTGAAAATTTTAACGGCTGATGAGAGATTTTGAGGTGATTCTGTCGCTTTAAGGACTTTTCACGGTGCGAGACGTCGCGCGGCGCTCTCAGGCGGCGTCGTCAGCCTGTTCAAGCTGAAAACCTCCACATTTCAGGCTCTATTGATCCAGGACGTCGTGAGAGAACAGAGAAGTTTCAGAAGAAGTCGGTTTCAGCATTTTATCCGGATATTCCACTGTTAAAGGAGATTTTTTTAATGAAAGACGTGCGGACGGGTCCGCGCGTCGGGACGCAGCCGCCGCGACGCTCCGCCACAGGAAAAACACCTCTGTTGAAAGCCTTAAGGACAAGTTGGAACATGTCCTGCCTGTTAAACAATTTCTCATATACTCACTCCACTGAAAGCCATCAAAAGCCGCCTGGATTTTACAAATGGTTATCAACACGGAGGTGTTTTTCCTGTGCCGCCGCACCGCGTCGGCTGTGTCCCGACGCGCGGATCCGTCCGCACGTCTTTCATTAAAAAAATCTCCTTTAACAGTGGAATATCCGGATAAAATGCTGAAACCGACTTCTTCTGAAACTTTTCTGTTCTCTCACAACGTCCTGGATCAATAGAGCCTGAAATGTGGAGGTTTTCAGCTTGAACAGGCTGATGACGCTGCCTGAGAGCGCTGCGCGACGTCTCACACCGTGAAAAGTCCTTAAAGCGACAGAATCACCTCAAAATCTCTCATCAGCCGTTAAAATTTTCACTGAAAACCAGCTTAATTTTTCGAACCGTGTCCACTTCGATGTGTCTCACAGGTTTAGAAAAAATTTTGATCAAACAACGCGCCAGTCTCTCAGCAACTTCTCAGACAAAGGAATTCCGACGAGGGGCTGGACGACTCCTCCCACAAGGAGTGCTCACAGGCGAATGACGTCACCGACAGGCGTGGAAAAACTCACGCATGCGCACGAGGGTTCAAGCATGTCTGACGTAAAAACATATGAATGAAATCCATATAGTTTTTGAAAAAAATAAAAAGGACCGTTACTTTATTGACAGCCCTCGTACTTCAGAGAACCATTGTCAGTTAACACAGTTCGTCGCTACATCTACAAGTGCAAGTTAAAACTCTACCATGCAAAGCAAAAGCCATACATCAACAACATTCAGAAACGCTGCTGCCTACTCTGGGCCCGAGCTCATTTGAAATGGACAGACGCAATGTGGAAAAGTGTGCTGTGGTCTGATGAGTCCACATTTCAAATTGTTTTTGGAGATCATTGATGTCGTGTCCTCAGGACAAAAGAGGAAAAAGACCATCCAGATTGTTACCAGCACAAAGTTCAAAAGCCAACATCTGTCATGGTATGGGGGTGTGTTGGTGTCCATGACATGGGCAACTTACACATCTGTGATGGCACCATCAATGCTGAAGGGTACATTCAGGTTTTGGAGCAACACATGCTGCCATCCAAGCAACGTCTTTTTCAGGAACATCCCTGTTTATTTCTGCAAGACAATGCCAAGCCACATTCTGCACGTGTTACAACAGAGTGGCTTCATAGTAAAAGAGTGCGGGTACTAGATTGGCCTGCCTGCAGTCCAGACCTGTCGCCCATTAAAAATGTGTGGCGCATTAAGAAGCGCAAAATATGACAACAGAGACTGTGGACTGTTGAACGACTGAAGTCATACTTCAAGCAAGAACGGGAAAGAATTCCACCTACAAAGATTCAACAATTAGTGTCCTCAGTTCCCAAACACTTATTGAGTGTTGTTAGAAGGAAAGGTGATGTAACACAGTGGTAAACATACCACTGTCCCAGCTTTTTTGAAACGCGTTGCAGGCATCCATTTAAAATGAGCAAATTTTTGCACCAACACAATAAAGTTTATCAGTTTGAACATTAAATATCTTGTCTTTGTGGTGTATTCATTTGAATATAGGTTGAAGAGGATTTGCAAATCATTGTATTCTGTTTTTATTTACATTTTACACAACGTCCCAACTTCATTGGAATTGGGGTTGTACATAGCCTCCCAGAGTCAGTCGTGACTTTCAACATGTATATGATTGACATGGATTTTGTTCTTAGAGAAACGAGACATTAAAAGAAGAAATGTAATGTACCATTGTCATGCAGGAACAAGCTGATATGGGTTTATTAATATTTACATTTGTGTAGATTTCCTGTTAATCTAATTCATAGGAATGGGGACAGGCCTACTGTATTGTATTGTTTGTATTGTTTATTTGGATTTGCTGCAGCTACTCTTCCTGGGGTCTACACAGCTTTACAACCACAATAAATCATATATATATATATATATATATATATATATATATATATACATACAACCCCTGGCAAAAAATTATGGAATCACCGGCCTCGGAGGATGTTCATTCAGTTGTTTAATTTTGTAGAAAAAAAGCAGATCACAGACATGACACAAAACTAAAGTCATTTCAAATGGCAACTTTCTGGCTTTAAGAAACACTATAAGAAATCAGGAAAAATAATTGTGGCAGTCAGTAATGGTTACTTTTTTAGACCAAGCAGAGGGAAAAAAATATGGAATCACTCAATTCTGAGGAAAAAATTATGGAATCATGAAAAACAAAAGAACGCTCCAACACATCACTAGTATTTTGTTGCACCACCTCTGGCTTTTATAACAGTTTGCAGTCTCTGAGGCATGGACTTAATGAGTGACAAACAGTACTCTTCATCAATCTGGCTCCAACTTTCTCTGATTGCTGTTGCCAGATCAGCTTTGCAGGTTGGAGCCTTGTCATGGACCATTTTCTTCAACTTCCATCAAAGATTTTCAATTGGATTAAGATCCGGACTATTTGCAGGCCATGACATTGACCCTATGTGTCTTTTTACAAGGAATGTTTTCACAGTTTTTGCTCTATGGCAAGATGCATTATCATCTTGAAAAATGATTTCATCATCCCAAAACATCCTTTCAATTGATGGGATAAGAAAAGTGTCCAAAATATCAACGAAAACTTGTGCATTTATTGATGATGTAATGACAGCCATCTCCCCAGTGCCTTTACCTGACATGCAGCCCCATATCATCAATGACTGTGGAAATTTACATGTTCTCTTCAGGCAGTCATCTTTATAAATCTCATTGGAACGGCACCAAACAAAAGTTCCAGCATCATCACCTTGCCCAATGCAGATTTGAGATTCATCACTGAATATGACTTTCATCCAGTCATCCACAGTCCACGATTGCTTTTCCTTAGCCCATTGTAACCTTGTTTTTTTCTGTTTAGGTGTTAATGATGGCTTCCGTTTAGCTTTTCTGTATGTAAATCCCATTTCCTTTAGGTGGTTTCTTACAGTTCAGTCACAGACGTTGACTCCAGTTTCCTCCCATTCGTTCCTCATTTGTTTTGTTGTACGTTTTTCGATTTTTGAGACATATTGCTTTAAGTTTTCTGTCTTGACGCTTTGATGTCTTCCTTGGTCTACCAGTATGTTTGCCTTTAACAACCTTCCCATGTTGTTTGTATTTGGTCCAGAATTTAGACACAGCTGACTGTGAACAACCAACATCTTTTGCAACATTGCGTGATGATTTACCCTCTTTTAAGAGTTTGATAATCCTCTCCTTTGTTTCAATTGACATCTCTCGTGTTGGAGCCATGATTCATGTCAGTCCACTTGGTGCAACAGCTCTCCAAGGTGTGATCACTCCTTTTTAGATGCAGACTAACGAGCAGATCTGATTTGATGCAGGTGTTAGTTTTGGGGATGAAAATTTACAGGGTGATTCCATAATTTATTCCTCAGAATTGAGTGAGTCCATATTTTTTTCCCTCTGCTTGGTCTAAAAAAGTAACCGTTACTGACTGCCACAATTTTTTTTTTTTTCCTGATTTGTTATAGTGTTTCTTAAAGCCAGGAAGTTGCCATTTGAATTGACTTTAGTTTTGTGTCATGTCTGTGATCTGCTTTTTTTCTACAAAATTAAACAACTGAATGAACATCCTCCGAGGCCAGTGATTCCATAATTTTTGCCAGGGGTTGTATGTGTGTATATATATATATATATATATATATATATATATATATATATATATATATATATATATATATATATATTAAAATCGAGAACATAAAAATCAAATTAATCATCGTCTATATACTGTATGTTTAAAGGTTTGACTCAGATTACTCATTATACCAATAAATGCCGTTTCAGAAGGTTTTTAAAGAAACATTCATTTGCAGTAAGTTTAATGTGATCCGGTAACAAATTCCATTCCTTCATACCCCTAAATATGACAGTGTTCTTTTGGCACTAGTTCTGGCTACAGGTAGCGTAAAGTTTCCCACCACAGCATGTCTGTTCCTAAACAAAATATAAGGTAACACAGTGAAAATAATCTTTCTGGCAAAAATGATCAATGAATATAAAAGTCTGTCTTTGACTAATAGCCAGTTTAAATTTTTATGCATTGTGATATTTGTCCTATAACTGCACTTACATGCTATACGAGCAGCCCTATTTTGAATAATCTGTAATTTATTTATCATTTCTCCAGTAGCATTTGACCAAACTACTGGATATACTACTGGATATACAAGATATACTAATAGTAATGCATTAATAGCATAATTTGTTGTAGTACAACTTAGAAACCTTGCATATCTTCTCATAATTGATTTACCCCAGCCCATTTTTACAAAATATTATTTATGTTTTTTCCATGATCATTTTGAATCTACCACTACACCCAACAGCTTGGTCTCATGCACTTAATTTATTGTCATATTCATTCATTTTAATGTTTAATATGGGGTTTTTCATAATACAACTGATGCCAATAACCATAGTTAGTCTTTTCTGTATTTAACACTAACTTGTTCGATGTCACCCAGTCAACTACATTGTGCAATTTCATATTTAAAACGGTTTCAAGATCATTGCATGAACGTGCTGATGTATAAATGGTTGAGTCAGCCGCATACATCGCTACACTAGCTTTATGTAAAATATATGGCAAATCATTTGTGAAAATTGTAAATAATAATGGACCAAGGCAACTCCCTTGTGGCACTCCGCATACTACCCTCCTGGTGTTAGAAAAGCTGCGATTAAAAAAAACACTGTCTGTGTTCTGTTAAATAGGTAACTATAGAACCAAGTTAGAGCTGATAGCTTAAAACCATAACAAGCAAGTTTTTTTCAATAACACATCATGGTCAATGATATCAAAAGCAGCAGAGAAATCGAGAAACACAGTACCAACTATGTTCTTTTCAACCTCTCTGAACCAGTCATCAGACATGAGTCAACGCCGTGGCAGTGGAGTGACTCCTTCTATATGTATGTTGGAAATCTGTAATTAAGCTATTAGAAGAAAAATAATTATTAATTTGCTCATATACAATAGACTTCATAATTTTTCCTAACACAGGTAAAATACTTATGGGTCAACTATTTAAAACTGAGAATGGAAGTTTCTTATTTTTCGGTAGTGGTATAATTTTAGCCTGTTTCCACGCTTGTGGACATATATTACAGGTAAAACTGAGGTTTATTATATGGGCTAAAACAGGAGCAATACAATCAGCTGCTAGTTTACTGTTATAAGCTCACACTAAAAAACAAAACAAAACACAAAAAAAACAATCATAATATTGAAAACGGTCATCAAGACATTTCAGGTATCAACTTATTGCCACTCCTATGTGAGTAATGGTCTCACCGTGGCCACCCCAATGAAAAATTTCTGGTTCTACCACTGAACATCTGTATCACCATCCAGCACCAAACAACTACGTGTCATCACTGGTAAGAATATAAATGGCTTGCATCATGCAACTTTTAGCTCCAAAATGTACTTCCCAAATACGATATATATATATATATATATATATATATATATATATATATATATATGACTTCAAAGTTTAGATGTTGTATTGTAAAGAGTTGTTAGACTGATACAGAGAAATCATCTCAGCGCTGGGATCTTTTCACCAGATCACATGCAAACACCTGGAACAAAGAACCAAGATTTTCACTCTACGCTACCAATGAGCCACCCCCATATGGGCAGTCCTTAACCTGGCTTGAATCAGTGTCTATGTGAGATGGCTGCAAAGTGCATGTTGTGAAAGAATGCACCACGTTAGGGGGCGTAAATGAGTGGTCAATAGGAATTCCAATAAATCACAATTTATTATGCAAAAAGTGCAAAACAGATTCCAAATATGCTGAGTCCAATTAATAATAATGCTGACACGTGGGCAGGCCCGCCGGTAGGAGACGCCTATCCAGAGAAGAGCTGGGACCCATGAAGCTCCACCGCCAGCCGGAGGCCTGCAATACACCAGAGCCGCCAAGACCTGGTACCCCCAGGTGGCCACCGCTCGAGGCTGTCGGACTGCTGGCAGGAGCAAAAACAGGTTAAGGTGGGTGTGTGGACACCCAGCAAACAGACAGCAACTCACAGTTATCCTCTTGGAGGAATAAATCCAGATACTCCCAGAGTGCAGAGGAAAAACTGGAGGATGTGCAGTGTCAAAGGTTATACTCAGTAAGTCAGAAGTGAGGAGTGGAGACGCCAACTCCTCCAACTTCCACAAACTCGACTACAAGCTGCAAGTATACGAGGTCTATTAGAAAAGTATCCAACCTTATTATTTTTTTCAAAAACCATATGGATTTGAATTACGTGTGATTACATCAGACATGCTTGAACCCTCGTGGGCATGCAAGAGTTTTTTCACGCCTGTCGGTTACGTCATTCGCCTGTGGGCAGTCTTTGAGTGAGGAGTGGCCCACCCTCTCGTCGATTTTTTTCATTGTTTAGGAATGGCTCAGAGACTGCTGCTTTCTTTGATAAAATTTTTTTCAAAACTGTAAGGCACAACTGAGTGGACACCATTCGATAAATTCAGCTGGTTTTCGTTGAAAATTTTAACGGCTGATGAGAGATTTTGGTCTGTTAGTGTCGCCGTAAGGACGGCCCACGGTGCCTGACGGCGATCTGCACTCTGAGGCGGCGTCAACTCGCTGTTTCAAGTTGAAAACTTCCACATTTCAGGCTCTGTTGACCCAGTAAGTTGTCAGAGAACAGAGAACTTTCAGAAGAAGTCGGCATGAGGAGTTTATTCGGACATTCCATTGTTAACGGACATTTTGTAAGGAAAGAACGTGTGGGCAGAGTCGTATGTCGGGCCGGACCCGACCGCGGGGGGTCGTGACAGGAAAAACACCTCCGTTGGAAACCTTAACGGGCAAGTTGGAACATGCCCAAGCTGTTAAACAATTTCTCAGTTACTCACTTGTTGAAAGCCATCAAAAGCCGCCTGAATTTTACAAATGGTTTTCAACATGGAGGTGTTTTTCCTGTCGCGGCGCACACAGATTCTCTGAGTCGTCACAGACACGACTCGGCGAATTTGCACGCACGTCTTTCATTACAAAATGTCCTTAAACAGTGGAATGTCCGCATAAAGTCCTCATGCCGGCCTCTTCTGAATCTTCTCTGTTCTCTCACAACGTCCTGGGTGAACAGAGCCTTAAATTAGGATGATTTCAGCTCGAAACAGGCCGACGACGGCGCCTGGAAGCGCTGCGCGATGTCCCGCTCTGTGGGAAGTCCTTACAGCGACAGAAACACCCCATAATCTCTCATCAGCCGTTAAACTTTTCACCGAAAACCAGCTGAATTTCTCGAATAGTGTCCACTCGGATATTCCTCACAGGTCCAGAAAAAAGTTTGATAAAGCAACGCGCGCCGTCTCGAGCAACGTGTGAAACAAAGGAATTCAGCCGAGAGGGCTGAACTACATCTCACTCAAGGCCTGCCCACAGGGAAATGACGTCACCGACACGCGTGAAAAAACTCACGCATGCGCACGAGGGTTCAAGCATGATTGGTGTAATCGCATGTCATTCAAATCCATATGTTTTTTTTTTTTTTTTTTATAAAACTGCCGGTTAGTTTTATAAGATACCTCGTAAGTCACAACTGCAAAGACTTCAGTTACAATGAATGTGTGTACGGCACAAAACGGCTGAGATAGTTTACCTGTGTGATAAGCTGATAACTCGGCAGAGTTATGATGTCTTTTCCAGGCTTTTATGGACACAGTGATGAGGTGATGAAGTGCAGCTGATGACAGCCTAGTGGTGCGCACCTGGTGGTGCGCCCTCTTCTGGGCAAAAGGTGCCCGCATGGCAGAACGCCATCTGGTGGTGGGCCAGCAGTACCTTCTCTTCAACGGCCCACACAACAGTGCAGTGAAATAGGCGGGCGTCTGTTCGCGTTGTGTTCAAGGTTGTTATGTAAAAATCTTATAGTGTGTGTTTATGTATGTAGTGTCACTCAAACACAGTGTTCCATCATGCTGTTTCTTTTTCTAAATAGACATGAATACTTTGGTTTTATCAATTAAACATTTAAAAAGATCAGATGGTTTTTATCAATTATCAACAACTTTAAAAGGATCTGATAGTTTTACCAAATACAAGGACATTTTGTGCGTCAGCCATTTTTGTGTTATGCATCATGGAACACTCTTACAACTCCCCCGTTGATGTCACGTCACTAAAGAAGAAGAAAATAAAAATAAAAGTGAGGTACAAAAAAAACAAGAAAAACAAAACAAATAAAAGGAGAAAAAGAGTGAGAAAGAAAAAAAATTACAATTAAAATATGAAAATAGCAAAAACTCCCAAAGGTATATATGCCTGTAGCTAGTACAATTTTAATGAGTTTCAATTTATTTTCCATTTATGTAGCACCAAATCACAACTAAAAAAGGGGGCGGTTTTAGGGAATCTTGTTCAGCAATAACAACATAAATAGGTCTGAAGCACAGGGCATCATGTCAGTATTTGCATAAAAGCAGAAATAATGTATCACCAAGCAATATTGACAGGTACACTGATAATGGTGAAATTGCTAGAATTTTTAGTATAAAATTTGTATAACAGTGTTCCATATGAGCATCTTGTAAAGAATGATATATATATATGTAAATTTCAAATAGAATCAATAAGGGTATTGGAGTTGAGTATAAAATCTCTGTACATTGTTTCCAAAATAGTTCATCAACTGAAACATGGTCAATCTGATGGAGAGGAAGGGACACAGTCTGATCATATAATACATTCTCCACACAGATTTATTATTGAGTCCAATTCTGACAAATTAAGAGTATCATCTCCAATTCAAAGATTAATTATCGTGTCATTACCTTGAGCAGTATTATTGCAAAAATTGTTTAGCATTATTCTAGACAAAGAAAAACAAGTATTAATGAAGTGTGACCTGCAGTTTGGTTTTAAACCAGGTGTCTCCACGACTCAATGCACCTTTGTCATGAATGAGGTCCTAAGTTATTATAACTACAAGAAAAGTAATGTTTTTTGTGTGTGTGTGTGTGTGTGTGTGTGTGTGTGTGTGTGTGTGTGTGTGTGTGTGTGTGTGTGTGTGTGTGTGTGTGTGTGTGTGTGTGTGTGTGTGTGTGTGTGTGTGTGTGTGTGTGTGTGTGAACATGCTTGATGTCACTAAAACTTTTGATAAAGTGAACTACAGCAAACTATTTTGAAAATTATTAGCCAGAAAGATTTCAGTCATTCCATGAGAATGGCTGGAATTGGACCCCAACATTTTCACACTTTTTACCAAAATGTAATATTTACAGTGAAGAAAATAAGTATTTGAACACCCTGCGATTTTGCAAGTTCTCCCACTTAGAAATCATGGAGGGGTCTGAAATTTTCATCTTAGGTGCATGTCCACTGTGAGAGACATAATCTAAAAACAAATCCGGAAATCACAATGTATGATTTTTTTAAATAATTTGTTTGTATGTTACTGCTGCAAATAAGTATTTCAACACCTGTGAAAATCAATGTTAATATTTGGTATAGTAGCCGTTATTTGCAATTACAGAGGTCAAACGTTTCCTGTAGTTTTTCACCAGGTTTGCACACACTGCAGCAGGGATTTTGATCCACTCCTCCACACAGATCTTCTCTAGACCTTTCAGGTTTAGAGTTTCAGCTCTCTCCAAAGATTTTCTATTGAGTTCAGGTCTGGAGACTGGCCAGGCCACTCCAGGACCTTGAAATGCTTCTTATGGAGCCCCTCCTTAGTTGCCCTGGCTGTGTGTTTGGGGTCATTGTCATGCTGGAAGATCCAGCCATGACCCATCTTCAATGTTCTTACTGAGGGAAGGAGGTTGTTTGCCAGAATCTCACAATACATGACCCCATCCATCCTCCCTTCAATACGGTGTAGTCATCCTGCCCCTTTTGCAGAAGAGCACCCCCAGAGGTTTTCTTGGGATTGTTCTCATCCTCTAAACATGGTAAGTGGAGTTGATTCCAAAAAGTTCTATTCTGGTCTCATCTGACCACATGATCTTCTCCCATGCCTCCTCTGGATCATCCAGATGGTCACTGGTGAACTTCAAACGGGGCTGGACATGTGCTGGCTTGAGCAGGGGGACCTTGCTGCCCTGCAGGATTTTAAACCATGACAGCATCATGTGTTACTAATGTAATCTTTATGACTGTGGTCCCAGCTCTCTTCAGGTCATTGACCAGGTCCTCCTGTGTAGTTCCTAGCTTTCTCAGAATCATCTTTATCCCACAAAGTGAGATCTTGCATGGAATCCCAGACCAAGGGAGATTGACAGTCATCTTGTTTCTTCCACTTTCTAATAAATAATCATAACAGTTGTTGTCTTCTACCAAGCTGCTTGCCTGCTGTCCTGTAGTCCCCTTGTCTACAGTTTTGTCTCTGGTGTCCTTAGACAGCTCTTTGGTCTTGGCTATGGAGGACAGGTTGGAGATTGATTGATTGAGTGTGTGAACAGGTGTCTTTTATACAGGTAACAAGTTCAAACAGGTGCAATTAATACAGGTAAAGAGTGCAGAATAAGAGGGCTTCTTAAAGAAAAGTAGAGAGGGTGTCTGTCTCCCTGATCCGAATTGGGAGCTTGTTCCACAGCAGAGGAGCCTGAAAGCTGAAGGCTCTGCCTCCCATTCTACTCTTAAAAACCCTAGGAAATACAAGTAAGCCTGCAGACTGAGAGCAAAGTGCACTATTGGGGTGATATGGTACTAAGAGGTCCCTAAGATAAGATGGGACCTGATTATTCAAAACCTTATAAGTAAGAAGAAGAATTTTAAATTCTATTCTAGAATTAACAGGAAGCCAATGAAGAGAGGCCAGTATGGGTGAGATATGCTCTGTCCTTCTAATCCCCATCAGTACTCTAGCTGCAGCATTTTGAATTAACTGAAGGCTTTTCAGGGAACTTTTAGGACAACCTGATAATAATGAATTACAATAGTCCAGCCTAGAGGAAATAAATGCATGAATTAGTTTTTCAGCATCACTCTGAGACAAGACCTTTCTAATTTTAGAGATATTGCGCAAATGTAAAAAAGCAGTCCTACATATTTGCTTAATATGTGCATTGAAGGACATATCCTGATCAAAAATGATGCCAAGATTTCTCACAGTATTACTAGAGGTCAGAGTAATGCCATCCAGAGTAAGGATCTGGTCAGACACCATGTTTCTAAGATTTGTGGGGCCAAGTGTTGTGTGGGCCGCTGAAGAGGAGGTACTGCTGGCCCATCACCACCAGATGGCGCCCTGCTTGGAGTGCGGGCTTCAAGCAGGAGAGGGCGAC
This sequence comes from Thalassophryne amazonica, assembly GCF_902500255.1. Classification (NCBI taxonomy): domain Eukaryota; kingdom Metazoa; phylum Chordata; class Actinopteri; order Batrachoidiformes; family Batrachoididae; genus Thalassophryne; species Thalassophryne amazonica. Next base: position 22,492,265 of record NC_047108.1, read on the forward strand.
AGCTGTCACTTATCAGCACCAGCTGTCACTCATTCAACTCATCACCATAAAAGCCGGACTGCAACTCCACCTCCTCGCCGAGAAATCAGCTACCACTCGAGGTAATTTTCTCTGCGGTACTTTTCTGTTGTATCTAAACATTGTTCTGTGTGCAGCCGTTTCCTGTGGACTCAGTCTGAAGCTGGATTGGTGGATAGTGGGAGTGCGACGTTTTTCGCCTCTCACTCCTTCCAGGGAAGAGACTGACAGGAGCTGCACGGGTGAAACTGTTTCTGGAGGTGGAGGTTCTCCCTCCCGGAGGAACTGATCAAGGGACGATTACTGGGTGTGTCTTCACACACCCACCATTAACTGTTTCTGTTTCTGCCAGCAGTACCTGGTCTGCCAGCTGGAGACGGTGGCCACCTGGGACTCGGGACTTGGCGGCTCCGGTGTTCTTCAGATCCGCTGACGGTGGAAGCCGTGTGGGATCCGGCTCTTCTCTGGACAGATGTCTTCTATCCTCGAGCCTGCCCAAACGTCACCTTGTATACGATTGACTGTTCTCCTCTATTGTTATTGTCTGTATTCCGTTGTGCAATTCACAACATTAAATTGTTACTTTTTGGCTCATCCATTGTCCGTTCATTAACCCCCCCCTGTTGTGGGTCCATGTCACTACACCTTCCCAACAGGATTTCTCGGCCAGCGTCATGGATCCCGAGGGGCGTCAACCATCGCTTGAACAGCCAATGGAAGAGCGAGGTGAACAGGCGTCAGCAGGAGGCCTGTTAGGTGAGCTGCAGCAAATCTTAACCGCTTTCACTGCTCGGTTGGACTTAGTCACTGAGCAGAATTATTCTCAATCGGAGGATGGAGGCTCTCACCACCCAGGTGGAAGCGCATGCTCAGGGCGCTGCTGCAGCACCTCCTCCTGCTGACCGGAGGCCTGAAACAGACATTCCGCTGGTCGTTCAACGACCCCCCCACCATCCCCTGAAGCTTACATAAGCCCTCCGGAGCCGTACGGAGGCTGTGTCGAGACGTGCGCAGACTTCTTAATGCAGTGCTCGCTCGTCTTTTCACAGCGTCCCGTCATGTACGAGTCAGACGCCAGCCGCGTGGCTTACGTAATAAATTTGCTTCGAGGAGAGGCATGCGCCTGGGCTACAGCGCTCTGGGAGCAGAATTCACGGCTCCTAACGACGTATACTGGGTTTGTGAGGGAGTTCAAACAGGTTTTTGATCACCCCCATAGAGGCGAATCTGCATCTAACTTGCTGCTGTCAATCAGACAGGGGCGTCGGAGTGCAGCGGAGTACGCAGTCGACTTCCGCATCGCGGCAGCGAGGTCCGGCTGGAACAACGTTGCGCTCCGCGCTGCCTTCGTAAATGGACTGTCTCCGGTCCAGAAGGAGCATCTACTGGCTAAGGACGAACCGTGGGATTTCGATGGGCTTGTTGATCTGGTTATACTATTAGATAACCGATTAGAGGAACACCATCGGGAGCAGGGCGGGGGGCGTGGCCGGGCACGAGCCGTCCCTTTTCCTTCCGGGTCTGAAAGGGTGCCGCTTTCCCCACGCTCCACAGCCCGTGACTCCCGTGTGGCAACAGCTCCCCCTGCTAATGAAGGTATGGACACGAGCAGGGCCAAAGTTAAATCAAATAACAGACAACGGAGGCTGGCCCGCGGGGAGTGTTTTTTCTGTGGCTTGAGTGAACATCTACAGAGGAACTGCCCCAAGCGGTTAAACGACAACGCCCGCCCTTAGAAACTGGGCTAAGGGTGGGCCATAACATGCACGCGGGGAAACCCCGTAAATCAGCACGCATCCCAGTTACGATCCTGAGCGGGGATCTGACCCTTCACGCCCCAGCACTGGTACACACGGGGTCGGAAGAGAATCTGCTGGACAGCAGATGGGCAAGGGAGGTCGGGCTCCCTCTAGTGGCTCTACCTTCACCTTTGAAGGTACCGGCACTAGATGGCACCCTTCTTCCACTAATCACACACCAGACACAGCCAGTGACATTGGTGGTGTCTGGTAATCACAGGGAGGAGATTGTGTTTTACGTGACACCTTCTACCTCCCGTGTGATTTTGGGTTATCCTTGGATGATAAAGCACAATCCCCGGATTGATTGGCCGTCTGGGGTTGTGGCTCAGTGGAGCGAAACCTGCCACCGGGAATGTCTCGGATCCTCGGTTCCGCCTGGTGTGACCGCTAGTGAGGAGGTCAAGATCTTGCTGACGTCTTCAGCAAAGATCTGGCACTCACTCTTCCCCCGCACCGACCGTACGATTGCGCCATTGATTTGATCCCGGGCGTTGAGTACCCGTCCAGCAGGCTGTACAACCTCTCACGTCCTGAGCGAGAATCAGTGGAGACCTACGTCCGGGACTCATTAGCTGCTGGGCTGATCCGGAACTCCACCTCCCCGATGGGTGCAGGTTTCTTTTTTGTGGGCAAGAAAGATGGCGGACTCCGTCCATGCATCGATTACAGAGGGCTGAACGAGATCACGGTTCGCAATCGATACCCTTTGCCTCTGTTGGATTCAGTGTTCACGCCCCTGCATGGAGCCCAAATTTTCACAAAATTGGATCTTAGGAATGCGTACCACCTGGTTCGGATCCGGAAGGGAGATGAGTGGAAGACGGCATTTAACACCCCGTTAGGTCACTTTGAGTACGTGGTCATGCCATTCGGCCTCACCAATGCACCCACGACGTTCCAAGCTTTGGTAAATGACGTCTTGCGGGACTTCCTGCATCGGTTTGTCTTCGTATATCTAGACGATATACTCATCTTCTCCCCAGATCCTGAGACCCATGTCCAGCATGTACGTCAGGTCCTGCAGCGGTTGCTGGAGAACCGGCTGTTTGTGAAGGGCGAGAAGTGCGAGTTCCACCGTACTTCTTTGTCCTTCCTGGGGTTTATTATCTCCTCCAACTCCTTTGCCCCGGATCCGGCCAAGGTTGCGGCGGTGAGAGATTGGCCCCAACCAACAAACCGTAGGAAACTACAGCAGTTCCTCAGTTTTGCTAATTTTTACCGGAGGTTCATCAAAGGCTACAGTCAGGTAGTTAGCCCCCTGACAGCCCTGACCTCCACAAAAGTCCCCTTCACCTGGTCGGATCAGTGCAAAGCCGCGTTTAGGGAGTTGAAACGCCGGTTTTCGACTGCACCAGTTCTGGTGCAGCCCGATCCAAAACGCCAGTTTATAGTCGAAGTGGATGCCTCTGACTCAGGGATAGGAGCCGTGCTATCCCAGAGTGGGGAGTCCGACAAGGTTCTCCACCCATGTGCCTACTTTTCCCGCAGGTTGACCCCGGCTGAAAGGAACTATGATGTCGGTAATCGGGAACTTGTTGCGGTGAAGGAGGCTCTGGAGGAGTGGAGACACCTGTTGAAGGGAGCTTCGGTACCATTCACGGTTTTCACAGACCAGCGGAACCTGGAGTACATCCGGACCGCCAAGCGTCTGAACCCCAGGCAAGCCCGCTGGTCACTGTTCTTTGGGCGTTTTGACTTTCAGATCACATACTACCCCGGGACGAAGAACCAACGGTCTGACGCCCTGTCCCGGGTGCACGAGGAGGAAGTCACGACCGAGCTGTCAGACCCAAGAGAAACCATCATCCCCGAGTCCACTGTCATGGAATAACCTGACGGATGAACTCAAACGATGTCCAAATATCAATCAGTTTAAAAATCAATATAAAGAAATTACGTTTTCAAGATATGTATCTGCTGAAGAAGGATAAGTTTTGTGTATAGCCAGTTATAATTGTAAATTGTTCGGTAACACTCGGCTTGTGTCCTTTAAGTTGAAGAAGAGATTGAAGTGGTTGAAAATGGGAGTGGGAATAGTTGTTTTTTTTTTTCCTTTCTTTCTTTGCACTCCTTCTGATGATTAGATGATGTTACTTTTGGTTAAATGGGTAGGCGTTAAAAAGCTTTGCTTCGGTCTACACCCTTTCAGGCACACGGATGCATTGTCAATCCATTTTCTTGTCAGTCCATTTTCTTTTTCAGTGTCAATCTTCTTTTCGTTGTAAGTTTTGTTTGTTGTTTTGTGTGTGCGTGCTGAATAAATTCATTCATTCATTCTCTAAAAGAAACTATCTTGCCAACCTGTAGAATCTCAATAAGAACCTATAGGACAACCCACAGCATGTCTATGAGAAACTATAGGACAACCTATAGGATCTCCACAGGAAAGTAGACCAACCTATAGCATTTGTATCAGATCCTATAGTACAACCTATAGGATCTTTATGAGAGACTATAGACCAACCTGTAGCATTTCTATCAGAACCTATAGGCCAACCTATAGGATCTCTATGAGACACTGTTGACCATCCTATGCATTTTCTATCAGAACCTATAGGCCAACCTATAGCATCGCTGCAAGAACCTACAGGACAACCTATAGGATCTCTGTAAGAAACTATAGGCCAACCTATAGGATCTCTATACAAACCTATAAGGACAGGGCTATTTGACTAGATTTTTCCGGGGGCCAAATTTGTCACAATACTGTGACCTGTACTATTACTCTTGGATGTACAATTCAGGCAAATGCTACTACATTTCTTTTTTCCTTTTTATTTAACAGAACATCAAAAGTCACACTTTAAGTGCAGGTTTCAAACAACATTAGCAGCCTCTGGGATAATAACATCACAGTCACAACAGGAATAACTGTTTTTAGTGCAAGTAAAAAGTAAACAAAACAATCTACTAGCTTAAAGTAGACCTGCATTGAAATAAATGCAGTCAGATCTTTGGACCAAAAAATAACTTATATTTACACATAAGATCCTTCTGAATGTAGTAAAGTAAATCTGCAAGCCCAGATCTGTCATTCAACGGCAAAATCTTAGTTTAAAAATGACAAATTTACAGCTAAAATTTAGCCCTCCGCAAAACTGTCAGCACATCCGGGACGCCGCCGAGACGTCAGAGCATGTATTGCACGCGCCAATTATAATTTGTGGATTTACGTCAGTTTGCATCTCTTACAAAAGCACCTTTTTATTGTCTTATAGAGGGTTTTCATGTGACCTATCGGTCACGTCATTTTGTGTCCCGTGGCCATTCTGGATTACAACGCGGTGGCCGCTGTGATTACACTTCGTGCATTTGGCGAACAATTGCAGAAGTTTCAACGTCGGAGTGAAGAAGCCTCACGGCACCGTGGCGCTGTGAGAGATCCGCCGCTAACAGAAATCCACTGCTCCCAGAATTTTATTTTATTTTATTTGGCAATAAAATTATATAAGAATACATAAAAATACCGCAGAGGATAACACAAGAATGCTTCCAATACGGATGCTTATTTACATTGTGGTCCTTGAGCACCGAGCTGCTGATCCGCAAGCTGCCCTTCCAGCGCCTGGTGAGAGAAATCGCTCAGGACTTCAAGACCGACCTCCGCTGTCTTGCGGTACGTTTGGTGAGTATACAACCCCTGGCAAAAATTATGGAATCACTGGCCTCGGAGGATGTTCATTCAGTTGTTTAATTTTGTAGAAAAAAAGCAGATCACAGACATGACACAAAACTAAAGTCATTTCAAATGGCAACTTTCTGGCTTTAAGAAACACTATAAGAAATCAAGAAAAAAAGATTGTGGCAGTCAGTAACGGTTACTTTTTTAGACCAAGCAGAGGAAAAAATATGGAATCACTCAATTCTGAGGAAAAAATTATGGAATCACCCTGTAAATTTTCATCCCCAAAACTAACACCTGCATCATATCAGATCTGCTCGTTAGTCTGCATCTAAAAAGGAATGAACACACCTTGGAGAGCTGTTGCACCAAGTGGACTGACATGAATCATGGCTCCAACACGAGAGATGTCAATTGAAACAAAGGAGAGGATTATCAAACTCTTAAAAGAGAGTAAATCATCACGCAATGTTGCAAAAGATGTTGGTTGTTCACAGTCAGCTGTGTCTAAACTCTGGACCAAATACAACATGGGAAGGTTGTTAAAGGCAAACATACTGGTAGACCAAGGAAGACATCAAAGCGTCAAGACAGAAAACTTAAAGCAATATGTCTCAAAAATCGAAAAATGTACAACAAAACGAATGGGAGGAAACTGGAGTCAACGTCTGTGACCGAACTGTAAGAAACCGCCTAAAGGAAATGGGATTTACATACAGAAAAGATAAACGAAAGGCATCATTAACACCTAAACAGAAAAAAACAAGGTTACAATGGGCTAAGGAAAAGCAATTGTGGACTGTGGATGACTGGATGAAAGTCATATTCAGTGATGAATGAATCTCGAATCTGCATTGGGCAAGGTGATGATGCTGGAACTTTTGTTTGGTGCCTTTCCAATGAGATTTATAAAGATGACTGCCTGAAGAGAACATGTACATTTCCACAGTCATTGATGATATGGGGCTGCATGTCAGGTAAAGGCACTGGGGAGATGGCTGTCATTATATCATCAATAAATGCACAAGTTTATGTTGATATTTTGGACAATTGAAAGGATGTTTGGGGATGATGAAATCATTTTTCAAGATGATAATGCATCTTGCCATAGAGCAAAAACTGCAAAAACATTCCTTGCAAAAAGACACATAGGGTCAATGTCATGGCATAGGGTCAATGTCAATGAGCAGATCTGATTTGATGCAGGTGTTAATTTGGGGGATGAAAATTTACAGAGTGATTCCATAATTTTTTCCTCAGAATTGAGTGATTCCATATTTTTTTCCTCTGCTTGGTCTAAAAAAGTAACCGTTACTGACTGCCACAATCTTTTTTTCTTGATTTCTTATAGTGTTTCTTAAAGCCAGAAAGTTGCCATTTGAAATGACTTTAGTTTTGTGTCATGTCTGTGATCTGCTTTTTTTCTACAAAATTAAACAACTGAATGAACATCCTCTGAGGCCGGTGATTCCATAATTTTTGCCAGGGGTTGTACATTTCTTTTATTGTTGCTTGAAAATGATTTTTGGGGACTTTTTCCATACGCCCATTTGATTGAGTGGTGTCACATTGAAAATGTACTGTCTTTAGCCTCCGGTGTTACCGTTGCAGGGTACGGATGCGGGACCTGCAAAGAATTCAAGTCATTAAAAAGATATAAACCTCTCTCAGTGGCCACGGAGCGCTGCGGCTCCGATTACCGAGACACTGCCAAAGATCTCATAGAACCAACGGTGAACACAAACCCAAACAGCCAGTGAGCCAACGTGTCTGTCTTTGTGCATTCTGCCCCCTGCTGTAGGAAAGCGTCATTTATCCTGACAGGATACAGTGGTTCAGTGATGAGGCAGAGGTCTCAAAATGGAAAGCAGGTTTGAATCATGGTTTTGCTTTATAAATAAAATTATTCCGGGTAGAATAACAACATTAATGTAAACTCTTAAAATGTACAAAGTGATATACGTGGTCTGTTAGAAAAGTATCCGATGTATTTTTTTTTTTTTTTGCAAAAACCTGTTGGATTTGAATCACGTGCTTGCACGAGCCAACCTTGAACCTTCGCATGAGTGAATTTTTTCACGCCTGTCGATTGCGTCATTTGCTGGCAAGCAGCCTTTGTGTGAGGACGTGTGTTGTGCTCTCGACGGATTTTCATTGCAAGGAAAATGGCGGAACGACTGGAGCAGCGCTACTGAATCAAATTTTGCCAGAAACTGGGCGACAGCCAGGTGGAAACCATTCGGAAGATTCAGATGGCTTTCGGTGACGATACTATGGGCATCACACAGATTAAGGAGTGGTACAACCGGTTTAAAGACGTCGGCACAACGGTGGAGAGTGAGCCGCGCTCCGATCGGCCATCAACATGCTGAAATGACCAGATCATTTCCAAAGTGAACACTGTGGTGATGTGGGACCGTCATGTGAGTATCCGAGAAATTGCAGAAGAAGTGGACATCAGCACTTTTTTGGCACATTCCACTGTGACAGAAGATTTGGCCATGAGTGGCGGTGAAAGTTGTGCCGAAGCTGCTGACGGCGGAGCAAAAGCGCCTCCGTGTTGAAGTTTCACAGGACATGCTGGACTCTGAAAAATGATGCCACCTCTTCCACAATTTCTCGGATAGTCACACGACTGAAAAGCCACCGAAAGGCGTCTGAATCTTCCGAATGGTTTCCACCTGGCTGTCGCCCAGTTTCTGGCAAAATTTGATTCAGTAGCGCTGCTCCAGTTGTTCTGCCATTTTCCTTGCAATGAAAATCCGCCGAGAGCACAACACACGTCCTCACACAAATGCTGCTTGGCAGCAACTGACGCAATCGACAGGCGTGAAAAAGTTCACGCATGCGCACAAAGGTTGACCTCGTATAACACATATCTGTTAATTTTAAAATAATGCACTAATTCTAAAGATTTGAACATTAACACACAGATGCCCAGGGGGGATTATGGGTAAACTAAGCCTCTGCTCATGCTGATTGGTTGATTCATTCATTCTATGTAAAAACCAACACAAGTGAATCAATGTGACGTGTTGGTGTTTACAAATAAATGTGCTTTTGTAAAAGATGTCTTTTTTTCATTTGTATAAAAAAGAAAGAAATTTTCAAGATCCCGCTAGACAGCGCCTAAGCGCACGCGTGATGACATCACAATTCTATCCAGTTAGGGAGACAAGGTTTCTTTCAATAACAAGAACTGTCAAAAACACTTTCTCGTGCGTGGTTTGAATTGTGTGGCGATAGGAATTGCCTTTTGAATGTTTGAACAACAATGTCAGTCACACAAATAAATCAAACAATAGTGAAAACATGTTCGGTGCGGTGTCATAACACATCAATCACTTGCTCCGTGATGCGTCATGACATCCGATCGGTTAGTGGCTCAGTGCAGTGTCATAACAGATCAATCAGTCGCTCCATGAGGCATCATGACATCAAGCCTGGTTCACATGGCAAGATAATTAGGCCGATATCGGACCCGAACTTCCCTTTCCGACAATCTTAAGGATGCCCCGACAATTGTGATGACGCTAAATATAATCTTATCAGATATTCCTGCTGTGTGTGGTGTGTTAAGAAGGATGTGAGGAACTAAATGTGACATGCAGCCAATCAGAAAACGATGTGTCTGGCCTGGGAATGTTCGTGTGTGAAATCTGTTAGTGTGTGTTGTTTTTACCGTCTGGCTGACACCACACACTGTACAACTAATCCTGTCAGATCTATGATTTTTTTTTTTTTATTTCCACGTGTGTGGTATCGCAGGTTTTGGAAACCTACAGATAATTTTAAAATCCTGCAGTCGACAATACTGTGATATAACCGGTCACCAGTAGATGGCAGTGTTCTATGCATTTTGACGGCGGTTATATCACACAGCCTGAATCATGATTTTTCGGCTTTTGGAGGAAGCAACCTGGGCTTCATCTGGCATTTTTACATAAAACAAACACAATAACAACATCTATAAACCCAGCGAATATATTCACGAGAGTTTCAGGCACAATATACAGTTTATGCTGTTGTCCTTGTGGAGCCTGATCAGAATGTCTCAAATGCATTTCTCCTGTTGTGAACGTTTACCCAGAATGCACTGCGCACACACCATGTCCACACTAAAACCTTTAAAATTAGTCCAGTACTTTAAAACTAAAACATATATCTGATATTTTCACTTTATAAAACTTCAGACGTGGCATTAATTTAAATAACTTGTCCGAAATTAGTTTTCTTAACATTTTAACCATAAGTTAAAACTGTATGCCTCTGGATGACTTGGGTGATCTTGCCATCAAATCTGTATGGTGTTAAAAGAAATTACCCCCCCACCCCATGTCTTCTCTTTCTTTTGACTAGTTCTCCTCTATCTGTAGAGGATAGACTGGTTTCTCTGTTTACAGAGGACAGAACTACACATTTACTCCAAAGCATTTAACAGGTAGGTATTCAAATCTTTGAGCTAGTTTTCATAAATGTTTCTAATTGTTAAGCTTTATTCACCATGCCTGCAAAAATATGTTAGCGATTTATGCAGTAAACCTGTGGCTTATGGTACAGCTACATCCTATACATAGTGGATAATCCTTGGCCCGGGGGTCCATGCAAGATCTTGCCTCATGGGTTAAGTATGATTCTGAGAAAGCCCAGAACTACATGGGAGGACCTGGTCAATGACCTGAAGAGAGCTGGGATCACAGTCGCAAATATTACATTAGTAACACATTATGCTGTCATGGTTTAAATCCTGGAGGGCAGCAAGGTCCACCTGCTCACGCCAGCACATGTCCAGGCCCATTTGAAGTTCACCAGTGACCATCTGGATGATCCAGAGGAGGCATGGGAGAAGGTCATGTGGTCAGATGAGACCAAAATAAAGTTTTTTGGTATCAACTCCACTCGCCTTGTTTGGAGGATGAGAACAACTCCAAGAACGCCCTCCCAACCGTGAAGCAGGGGGGTGGAAACATCATTTTTGGGGGTGCTTTTCTGCAAAGGGGACATGATAACTGCACCGTATTGAAGGGAGGATGAATGGAGCATGACAATAACCCAAAACACACAGCCAGGACAACTAAGGAGTGGCTCCATAAGAAGGATTTCAAGGTACTGGAGTGGCCGAGCCAGTCACCAGACCTGAATTCAATAGAAAATCTTTGGAGGAAGCTGAAACTCAAAACCTAAAAGATCTGGAGAACATCTGCATGAAGGAGTGGAGCAAAATCCCTGCTGCAGTGTGCAAACTTGGTCAAGAACTAAAGGAAACATCTGACCTCTGTAATTACAAACAAAGCTTTCTGTACCAAATATTAAGATCTGTTTTTCTATTGTATCAAGTACTTTTTTCATACAATAAAATGCAAATTAATTATTCAATTATTCAACTTTAATCATCATTGATTAAAAATCATACAATGTGATTTTCTGGATTTTTTAAGATTCTGTCTGTCACAATTAAAGTGTACCTACGATAAAACTTACAGACCTCTCCATTCTTTGTAGGTGAGAAAACATCCAAAATAGTCAGTGGATCAAATACTCATTTGCCTCAGTGGTATGTTTACCACTGTGTTACATCATCTTTCCATCTAACAACACTCAATAAGCATTTGGGAACTGAGGACATTAATTGTTGAAGCTTTGTAGGTCGAATTCTTTCCCATTCTTACTTGATGTACGACTTCAGTTGTTCAACAGTCTGGGGTCTCCGTTGTCATGTTTTATGCTTCATAATGTGCCACACATATTCAGTGGGCGACAGGTCTGGACTGCAGGGAGGCCAGTCTAGCACCTGCACTCTTTTACTACAAAGCCACACTGTTGTAAAACGTGCAGAATGTGGCTTGGCATTGTCTTGCTGAAATAAGCAGGGACGTCCGTGAGAAAGACATTGCTTGGATGGCAGCATGTGTTGCTCCAAAACCTGGATGTAACTTTCAGCATTGTTGGTACCAACAATACAAATTACAGATCTCTCCATTCTTTGTAGGTGGGAAAACTTGCAAAATCGACAGTCAAACAAAATTTATTTGCCTCTCTGATGTGCCAGGTAATATCACTGATGCATGCAGTAAACCTGTGGCTTATGGTACAGCTACATCCTATACATAGTGGATAATCCTGCATTGTCTTTTTTTTTTAAGGAAGCATACATGATAAACATTCACTTTGCTTTACACCTTCTCTTTGGTTATCCAGGTTCCCCCTTATAAAAACTTAACCATGGCCATCCTCCAGCTCATTGAGGTCGGTGAGCTGACACACCTGAAGGACAAGTGGTGGGCGAGCAGCTGTGTGGGCGCCAATGGGGCCCACACCTCAGACGTTCTTCAGCCCAGTGACCTCTAGGATCTTTTCCTCCTCCTTGGTTTGGCTCTGGGCGTTGGCCTCCTGATGGCTTTGTTGGAGCTCTTATCCAAAGCCCGCAACCAAGCAAAGGATGGAAAGGTAAGTCAGGCCTGCAGACAGTATGTTCCCACCCTAAATAATTTTCATCTATGAACAGTTCTTCTATTTTCCAGAAATCATGCTGCTCAGTGCTGACAATGGAGCTGAATCAGCAGTTTGGCAGTGGAGAGGAGTCGACAGACCTGGAGAGTAGAGGTGGGCAGATCGATCCTAATATCGATAATATTGATACCAACGCTGGAATTGATATTGAACGATCCTCATGTAAAAAGATCGATACTCAAGCTTTTTTTCTCTCCCGCATGCACTGGCTGCTGCGCACGCAGATTCATCAAAGTCTACTCTCTGTCTTTAAGAGCAGCGCTGCACTGCGTCACACAACACGGAGCAGCGCACCCTTGTATTGTGGTTTGTCAGCCCTCTACCTCAGGTGATTTTGTTTTAAGTTGTGTTGAGTGATATTTTTTTAAACAAAAATGTTGATTGTGATAATAAAGTATTTTGTTGTCACGTACAATGTTTGGCGAAATTCTATCCTAGGTCTTTTGGAACCTTTGGATCTATGAAGCTTAAATATGAAAAAGTATCGGTATCGATATCGCTGATACTGGGCCTGTATTTACTTGGTATCAGATCAATACCAAAATTCCCGGTATCACCCACCTCTACTGGAGAGCTCAGACAAAAACAGAGCCCAAAGAAAAATTTACATGATTTTGAGAAATAGTGTCTGAGAATCAAATGCGTTTTGCTCAATCACAGTAGAACTCTGCGTCCAAAATAATGGTCGTGTTGTGTGATCATTCAGTGGCCAAGATAGCATGAAAGCTACTTGTCCTAGCTATTTCATTTGTCAGTGTAACACCATGGAAACTCAAAGCTTTCAGCACTTTTATCACAATTACAAACAGCAACATACTAGTGAGGACATTACACCTCCACAAAAAGAAGGTGTAATGTATTGACTTCGAAGTGCATGAAAAGTCATGAAAATGTTTGTTTTCAGGGACAGAAAAGAGAGAGATATAGAAAATGAATTAAAAACATTAATGGCCAGACAGTGTGTCTTTATAGAGCAGTGCAACTCCATAATACATATTAGAGTCACATATTGTAAATTACTTAAATTAATAAACATTCACATGAGTAAGAAAGGTGTGGTGGCCAACTGGTCAGGGCACTTGTTTTGAAAACAGAAGGTTCCCAGTTCAAGACCATGTGTGCTCTTTTAATGTAATGTGGAGTTGCATCAGGAAGGGCATATGACATAATATTTGTGCCAAATCAACATGCAGATCCATATCAGGTGTATTGTTGCAACCCAATCATAAAGAGAGAAGTACAAAGGGCTCACTTTTTACAGGTGCATAAGAATACTTGCATTTACTCAATGAAAAACTAACTTAATTAAACTAAAGCTATTCAGTTCACTGTGACCTAAAAAATGTCATTGTGAACCGTGTTTTAATGCTGAAACAACAGAGCCAGTGACAACACATAGGGTCTTTCACAATAAAACCCCTCAGAAATTATTCAAACCCAAGAAAAAGACATACATCTTGTTAGTTAGGAACCTTGTTTTTTTCCTCTATTTGTTTTCCAGATACATTTAAGATCTGCCAGATGTCACAAACTAAACATGTTTCTTACTATCTGGATTTCCTTTATAGTCCATGGGCCAAGCAGGTTTCTGGTACCACTTAAGGTGACTAAACAACACTTAGAATCCAGCCTCAGTGTGTCATGACCTACACAAAAAATGTATGACAGCCATCCCAGGGTGGTAGCTGTAGCCAGGTAGGAGTCAATGAAGAATTACACAGAGGTCAAACTTTAAAAATGCTCCAATCATGTTGAAAACTATATCACATTACTTGTCTGGTCATACCGGTTCCAAAAAGGTATAGTTTGGACTATCTGTGATGGAATGCTTTGGAGTTATGGGGTAAAAACAGCAAAAATTGTGACAAAGGTCAGTTTCAGTTTGTACAGGGATCAAAAGTTAAAGTTGCTCCAGTTTCAGTACAGAATGATGCAAATTATTGGTTGAAATAAAAGGATGAATAAATGGAATAGTTTTGACTGTGTTGAATGTTTGGTCTCCAAGGTAAAGGTCAAACAAGGTCAACATCTATTGGATTGTATGACATATGACATATGTTACCCTGTAACATGATAACTAAGCATGACACATGGTGCAAACTATTCCTTATTAGAACCCCGTTAACCCAAACAATAATTTGCATAGTTTTTACTGAATTTTAGCAACTTTAACTTTTGAAACCTGTACAAACTGAAACTGACCTTTGTCACCATTTTTGCTGTTTTTCCCCATAACCCCAGAACATTCCATCATAGATAGTACAAACTATACTTTTTTAGAATTGTTATGATCAGACAAATAATATGATATAGTTTTCAATGTGACTGGAGCATTTTAAAATTTTGACCTCTATGTAATTCTTCATTGACCCCCAACCTGTGTACAGCTACCACCCTGAGATGGCCATCATACATTTTTGTGTAGGCCATGATACACTGAGGCTGGATTCTAAGTGTCGTTTAGTCACCTTCAGTGGTACCGATTAGGTCAAAATTGATGACTGGCTCATGGACTATGAAGTCATGTGATTTGTTTTGCACATTTTCAGGAAACTATGTGATCACATAACATACCAACTTGCAGATAAAGTATAGACCTAGAAAACCAGATGAACTATGATCTTGAAATTGCTCATAATAATCCTCTCAATTTAACCAACAAATATGGTATTAAATATTGCCATCTTACTATAATAACATAATACATGGTTCTTGCATTATAATAGTGTAATAACAGTGTTGATGTACTTTATCTGATTGTATCATTCAAATAAATTCTCAGATATCCCAAATTTTGTGTCAGTGTGTTGGACTTTAGAGGTGCAGTAATGTGAATCAAGCAGTACATTTCACTGGTCAAAGTAGAGGATAAGCGCATGCTCGACTGTTGCCCATAAATGCATCCACACCACACAACTGCCTTGGGTCCTGGATGCCAACCTCTCAGGCAGACAACTTCTCCATCCGCACGTCTAGAAAGTAGCCATCTATCAACCACAGCCAGGTGAAAGATGGGCATGTCCTTGGCCATCTCCACTGGGGTCCTCAACACTGAGAGACCTACGTGCTGTTTTCCTTCACTCAGCCTGGAGTAGAAGATCTGCTTGGGAAGTCTTCTGTCATCCATCCTAACGACAGGACCCACCCACTGAAGCTGGTTCTTCATGATGACACACTCTATGCTCTAGCACTAGCAGCCTGTACTGTGCTTTGCACCCTGTGACTGCCGAGATAGGCTTCAGTCCCATGTGACACTTGACTGGAATAAGCATTGAGAAGAATAATAAGAATAATGTATAGAAAATGAATAAATGAGTCAGTCCATCTGAAGTATGTCACCCACCCACTGAAGCTGGCTCTTCATGATGGGGCAGTTCAGGATGGTGATGTTGGTACAGTTGTCTTCCAACCTGATGCAGAGGATACTCCTCAGGAAGCATTGGTGGAACTGTTCGAGGGTCTTCAGGTGGCAGTGGTAGGTGGTTCAGGTACAGCAGGGTTGGCATGACAATGGCTTTGTAGACAAGGATTTCTATCTTGTTGAAGGTCTCTGTTGTTGAATACGTACAGTTGTGCTCAAAAGTTTACATACCCTGGCAGAAGTTTAGTTGTTTTGGCCATTTTTCAGAGAATATGAATGATAACACAAAAACTTTGTTTCACTCATGGTTAGTGGTTTGGTGAAGCCATTTATTGTCAAAAAACTGTGTTTACTCTTTTGAAATCATAATGACAACACAAACTACCCAAATGTCCCTGATCAAAAGTTTACATACTCTTTTTCTTAATACCATGTGTTGCCCCCTTTAACATCACTGACAGTTTGGAGTCTTTTCTGGTGGTTGTGGATGAGGCTCTCTGATGGTAAAGCTGCCACTGAATATGTCTTGGACTTTATTTACATTAATTACAAAGAAATACAAACAGTATGGTACTTTATGGTAAATCTGCATGGAGTAGACAGTTCTCAAAAGACACCCAGACAACCCAGGAGAAGTTATGGGCTTATGTGGCTGTGATTGGAGAAACTGTGCACAGTGCAAGCTTTGCATTTTGCATCACTACTCTTAGTTTCATAGTGGAGTAGAGCAGAGAAGGATTTTTTTTTTTCACCAAAACAGATCAAATCCAAGCTTGCATCTCAGATGTACCTTCTGGCAAATTGTAGCTAAACTTTCAGGTCTTCTTTTTAAGAAAATCCTCCTCTGTACCACTTCATCATGAAGATGGATAACTGGTGATACAAAATCAATGTCAGCATTTGATGACACATGGCTGCCCAGGTATGGGAAGTGGGTCACATTCTCCAGGACCTGTTTGTGCAATTTCACAATAAGAAACATTGGTGTGACCATGCTGGGTGGAGGCTGATCAGATCGGTGTCTTCTTCAGGTTGATGTGATGCCCAAGCTTGGTGTTGGATTCCTCTAAAGTTTCAAGGCTTTTCTGAAGAGCTTCTTCTGTAAAGGATGAGAAGCTGCTGTTGTTGGCATACTGTAAATCCAGGAGCAAAGCAGTGGTGATTTTCTTCTTGGCTTTCAGTTGGCTCAGATTGAAGAGCTTTCCATCCATCCAGGTTAGATGAATGGGAAATTTTACAAGTGTCCAGGTCTCACTTGCAAAAGAGATCTTGATCCCAATGGGACTAACATGGTTAAATAAAGGTAAAATTAAATTAAATTAAATTCTGTACACAATGTCAATTAATGGTGGCACCTTGTCCTTGATCAGGTGGGGGACTGTTGCCAAGAACATAATGAAGAACATAGGGGCAATGACACAGGCCTGCTTTATTCACTGAATGCTTCAGTTCTTGTTTCATTTACAACCCCAATTCCAGTGAAGTTGGGACATTGTGTAAAATATAAATAAAAACAGAATACAATGATTTGCAAATCCTCTTCAACCTATATTCAATTGAATACACCACAAAGACAAGATATTTAATGTTTAAACTGATAGACTTTATTGCTTTTGTGCAAATATTTGCTCATTTTGAAATGGATGCCTGTAATACATTTCAAAAAAGCTGGCACAGTGGTATGTTTACCACTGTGTTACATCACCTTTCCTTCTAACAACACTCAATAAGTGACAATGGTTTTCTGAAGTGTTCCTGAGCCCACGCCGTAAGCTCCTTTACACAATGATGTCAGTTTTAATGCAGTGCCATCTGAGGGATCGAAGGTCACGGGCATTCAGTGTTGGTTTTTGGCCTTGCCGCTTTCGTGTTGTGAAAGTGTAGTGACACGGACCCACAACAGGGGGCGCAAATGAACGGCCAATAGATGAGCCAAAAGGTAACAATTTAATGTTGTGAAATGTGCACAACGAACATACAGACAATCTCAGAATATAATTACAGTCAATCCACAAAGGTGACGTGTGGGCAGGCTCGAGGATAGAAGACGTCTGTCCTGAGAAGAGCCGGAACCACACGATTTCCGCCGCCACAGAACCTGGTGAATACTGGAGCCGCCAAGTCCCGAATTCCCAGGTGATCACCGTCCCCGACTGTCGGATCTGGTACTGCTGGCGAGAACAAAGACAGTCAAGTGTGGGTGTGTGTACACCCAGTAACAACAGCGGTGGGAATACCTCCTCCACCTCTCACTCAATATGTAGCAGAGTACCGCAGTGATTCCTCAGGGAAAAAGAGTGCCGTCCTGCACTCACTCAGCTCCACTGACAGAGGTACCGGTACTCCTGCAAACACAATGTACAGATATATTGTAAAACAAATGGCTGAGGTTATTACCTCCAATGAAGTATGATATCTCGGCAACGAGGTGGAGATGACGTCTGGTCTTTATGGAGTGAGAGGACGTTGAGTAGATGGGTGACAGCTGTCAAGAGGTAATGAGTGACAGCTGTCACCCCCGGCTGTGTCCATGGCGGCAGCGCCCTCTAGTGCCTGAAGCCTGCACTTCAGGCAGGGCGCCCTCTGATGGTGGGCCAGCAGTACCTCCTCTTCTGGCGGCCCACACACAACAGGACCCCCCCCTCAACGGGCGCCTCCTGGCGCCCGACCCGGCTTGTTGGGGTGTCGACGGTAGAAGTCGGCCAGGAGGGCCGGATCCAGGATGAAGCTCCTCTTCACCCAGGAGCGTTCTTCGGGTCCATACCCCTCCCAGTCCACCAAGTACTGGAACCCCCGGCCCATCCGACGGACGTCCAGGAGCCGGCGCACCGTCCAAGCCGGCTCCCCGTCGATGATCCGAGCAGGAGGCGGCGCCGGTCCGGGAGCACAGAGGGGTGAGGTGTGGTGAGGTTTGATGCGTGACACGTGGAAAACTGGATGGATCCGCAGTGAAGCCGGGAGTTGGAGCTTCACTGTGGCAGGACTGAGGACTTTGAGGATCTTGAAGGGGCCAATATACCTGTCCTGAAGTTTCGGGGACTCCACCTGGAGGGGGATGTCCTTCGTGGAAAGCCACACC
The DNA here is from genome assembly GCF_902500255.1 of Thalassophryne amazonica. NCBI lineage: Eukaryota > Metazoa > Chordata > Actinopteri > Batrachoidiformes > Batrachoididae > Thalassophryne > Thalassophryne amazonica. The sequence continues at coordinate 22,510,657 of NC_047108.1, forward strand.
TCCTGCCTGGGCTGGTAAGCAGGGGCCGGGGATCGCCGGCGGTCTGCATGGGTCTTCGCCCTCGTCCGGGCCTTCAACAAGGCAGAACGGGCGGAGCGCCACACCCGACGGCACTTCCGCAGGTGGGCCTGGACCGAAGGCACACCGACCTCTCCCTCCACCACGGGAAACAACGGGGGCTGATACCCCAAACACACCTCAAATGGGGAGAGGCCGGTGGCAGAAGACACCTGGCTGTTATGCGCATACTCGATCCAGGCCAGATGGTTACTCCAGGCCGTCGGGTGCGCAGATGTGACGCAGCGGAGGGTCTGTTCCAGTTCCTGGTTGGCCCGCTCTGCCTGTCCGTTCGTCTGTGGATGGTACCCGGACGAGAGGCTCACGGTGGCCCCCAGTTCCCTGCAGAAGCTCCTCCAGACATGTGAGGAGAACTGGGGACCACGATCAGAGACGATGTCGGAGGGTATCCCATGCAGACGGACGACGTGGTGGACCAGGAGGTCTGCTGTCTCCTGGGCTGTTGGGAGCTTCGGGAGGGCCACGAAGTGGGCCGCCTTGGAGAACCGGTCCACTATCGTGAAGATGGTGGTGTTGCCCTGGGACGGCGGGAGGCCCGTGACGAAATCCAGGCCGATGTGGGACCAGGGGCGATGAGGCACCGGCAGCGGCTGGAGGAGTCCTTGGGCCTTCTTATGTACTGCCTTGCCCCTGGCACAGGTGGTGCAGGCCTGGATATATTCCCGGACGTCGGCCTCCATAGACGCCCACCAGAAGCGCTGCCGGACAACTGCCACGGTCCTTCGCACCCCTGGATGACAGGAGAGCTTGGAACCGTGACAGAAGTCCAAGACTGCAGCTCTGGCCTCTGGTGGGACGTACAGATGGTTCTTCGGACCGGTTCCGGGGTCCGGGCTCCGTGCCAGGGCCTCCCGGACGGTCTTCTCCACGTCCCAGGTGAGGGTGGCCACGATAGTGGACTCCGGAATGATGGGCACCGGTGGATCCGACAGCACCGTTTTGACTTCGTCTTCGTGTACCCGGGACAAGGCATCCGATCTCTGGTTCTTGGTCCCGGGGCGATAGGTGATCCGGAAGTCAAAACGTCCGAAGAACAGTGACCAGCAGGCTTGCCTGGGGTTCAGCCGCTTGGCGGTCCTGATATACTCCAGGTTCCGATGGTCAGTGAAAACCGTGAATGGCACAGACGCTCCCTCCAACAGGTGTCTCCACTCCTCAAGAGCCTTTTTCACCGCAAGGAGTTCTCGATTGCCGACGTCATAGTTCCGTTCAGCCGGGGTCAACCTGCGTGAAAAGTAGGCACACGGGTGAAGAACCTTATCGGTCTCTCCGCTCTGGGATAGCAAGGCTCCTATCCCTGAGTCAGAGGCGTCCACTTCAACCACGAACTGGCGGCTAGGGTCGGGCTGCACCAAAACTGGCGCAGTAGAGAACCGTCGTTTCAACTCCTTGAACGCGGCTTCGCACTGATCCGACCAGGTGAAGGGGACTTTTGGAGAGGTCAGGGCTGTCAGGGGGCTAACTACCTGACTGTAGCCCTTAATGAACCTCCTATAGAAATTAGCAAAGCCGAGGAACTGTTGCAGCTTCCTACGGCTTGTTGGTTGGGGCCAATCTCTCACCGCCGCAACCTTGGCCGGATCAGGGGCGACGGAGTTAGAGGAGATGATAAACCCCAGGAAGGACAAAGAGGTGCGGTGAAACTCGCACTTCTCGCCCTTCACAAACAGTCGGTTCTCTAACAACCTCTGCAGGACCTGACGTACATGCTGGACATGGGTCTCAGGATCCGGAGAAAAGATGAGAATATCGTCCAGATATACGAAGACGAATCGGTGCAGGAAGTCCCGCAAGACGTCGTTAACCAAGGCTTGGAACGTCGCGGGGGCAATGGTGAGGCCGAACGGCATGACCAGGTACTCAAAGTGACCTAACAGGGTGTTAAATGCCGTCTTCCATTCGTCTCCCTTCCGGATCCGAACCAGGTGATACGCATTTCTACGATCCAGCTTAGTAAAGATTTTGGCTCCATGCAGGGGGGTGAACACGGAATCCAACAATGGCAACGGGTATCGGTTGCGAACCGTAATCTCATTCAGCCCCCTGTAGTCAATGCATGGACGGAGTCCGCCATCTTTCTTGCCCACAAAAAAGAAACCTGCCCCCATCAGGGAGGTGGAGTTCTGGATCAGCCCGGCAGCTAATGAGTCCCGGATGTAGGTCTCCATTGATTCGCGCTCAGGTCGTGAGAGGTTGTACAGCCTGCTGGACGGGAACTCAGCACCTGGAACCAAATCAATGGCACAATTGTACAGACGGTGCGGGGGAAGGGTGAGTGCCAGATCCTTGCTGAAGACGTCAGCAAGATCGTGGTACTCAACCGGCACTGCCGTCAGATTGGGAGGGACTTTGACCTCCTCCTTAGCCTGTAAACCGGGAGGAACCGAGGATCCTAAACACACCCAATGGCAGGTCTCGCTCCACTGAACCACCACCCCAGACGGCCAATCAATCCGGGGATTGTGCTTCAACATCCATGGGAAGCCCAAAATCATGCGGGAGGTAGAAGGAGTTACAAAAAACTCAATCTCCTCCCGATGGTTTCCAGACACCACCAGAGTTACTGGTTGTGTCTTGTGTGTGATTAAAGGGAGGAGGGTGCCATCTAGTGCCCGCACCTGCAATGGCGAAGGAAGCGCCATCAGAGGGAGCCCTACCTCCCTTGCCCATCTGCTGTCTAGCAGACTCCCTTCTGACCCCGTGTCCACCAGTGCTGGGGCTTGAAGGGTTAAATCCCCGCTCAGGATTGTAACTGGGAGTCGTGTGGCAATCTGTGTGTGTCTCACGTGAATGTTTTGACCCCCCCTTAGCCCAGTCTCTGAGGGCGGTTGTTGTTTTGGCCGTTTGGGGCAGTTTTTCTGTGTGTGCTCCTTTGAGCTGCAGAGAAAACACTCCCCGCGGATCAGCCTCCTCATTTTGGCCCTGTGCGTTTCCCTAACAACGTCAGCAGGGGGAGCTGTTGCCCCACAGAGTGCTGCGGCTGTGGAGCGTGGGGAGGGCGGCCCCTTTTCGAACCCGGAATGGAGAGGGGCGGCGCGTATCCGGTCACGTCCCTCGCCTCGCTCCCGTATAACGAGATCGATAAGCCCATCTAAATCTCGCGGTTCCTCCTTAGCTACCAGCTGCTCCTTCAGGACCAACGACAGTCCGTTTATGAAGGCGGCGCGGAGCGCAACGTTATTCCAGCCAGACCTCGCAGCCGCGATGCAGAAGTTGACTGCATAAGCGGCTGCGCTCTCGCATCCCTGTCTCATTGACAGCAGCACAGTTGAAGCGGTCTCTCCTCTGTTAGGGTGATCAAACACTGTTCTGAATTCCCCCACAAACCCAGTGTATACTGATAACAACCGTGAGTTCTGTTCCCAGAGCGCCGTAGCCCAAGCGCGTGCCTTACCCCGAAGCAGAGCAATCACATAAGCTATTTTACTAGCATCTGACGCGTGCATGACGGGACGTTGTGCGAAGACGAGCGAACACTGCATGAGAAAGTCCGCGCATGTCTCCACACAACCTCCGTGCGGCTCAGGAGGGCTTATGTATGCTTCAGGGGATGGTGGGAGGGGTTGTTGAACCACCACTGGAACGTTCATATCCTGCACAGGGTCGGCAGGAGGAGGAGCTGCAGCAGCGCCCTGAGCGCTCGCCGCCATCTGTGCGGAGAGAGCCTCCACCCTGCGGTTCAGGAGGATGTTTTGCTCGGTCATCTGATCCAACCGAGCCGTAAAGGCGGTGAGAATGTGCTGCAGCTCACCAATCACGCCTCCTGCAGATGCCTGCGCTCCCTGCTCTCCCATTGGTCGTTCAACAGCCGGGTGACGCCCCTCGGAGTCCATTATGCTGGCCGAGATATCCTGTTGTGAAAGTGTAGTGACACGGACCCACAACAGGGGGCGCAAATGAACGGCCAATAGATGAGCCAAAAGGTAACAATTTAATGTTGTGAAATGTGCACAAGGAACATACAGACAATCTCAGAATATAATTACAGTCAATCCACAAAGGTGACGTGTGGGCAGGCTCGAGGATAGCAGACGTCTGTCCTGAGAAGAGCCGGAACCACACGATTTCAGCCGCCACAGAACCTGGTGAATACTGGAGCCGCCAAGTCCCGAATTCCCAGGTGATCACCATCCCCGACTGTCGGATCTGGTACTGCTGGCGAGAACAAAGACAGTCAAGTGTGGGTGTGTGTACACCCAGTAACAACAGCGGTGGGAATGCCACCTCCACCTCTCACTCAATATGTAGCAGAGTACCGCAGTGATTCCTCAGGGAAAAAGAGTGCCGTCCTGCACTCACTCAGCTCCACTGACAGAGGTACCGGTACTCCTGCAAACACTCACAATGTACAGATATATTGTAAAACAAATGGCTGAGGATATTACCTCCAATGAAGTATGATATCTCGGCAATGAGGTGGAGATGACGTCTGGTCTTTATGGAGTGAGAGGATGTTGAGTAGATGGGTGACAGCTGTCAAGAGGTAATGAGTGACAGCTGTCACCCCCGGCTGTGTCCATGGCGGCAGCGCCCTCTCGTGCCTGAAGCCCGCACTTCAGGCAGGGCGCCCTCTGATGGTGGGCCAGCAGTACCTCCTCTTCTGGCGGCCCACACACAACATTACGTGTAGAAAGTTCACCAGATTCTCTGAATCTTCTGATTATATTATGGACTGTAGATGATGGAATCCCTAAATTCCTTGTAATTGAATGTTGAGAAACATTGTTCTTAAACTGCTGGACTATTTTTTTCACGCATTTGTTCACAAAGTGGTGATCCTCACCCCATCTTTGCTTGTGAATGGCTGAGCCTTTTGTAGATGCTCCTTTTATACCCAATCATGACACTCACCTGTTTCCAATTAGGTGTTATCTGAGCATTCATCAACTTTCCCAGTCTTTTGTTGCCCCGTCCCAACTTTTTTGAAACGTGTTGCAGGCATCCATTTCAAAATGAGCAAATATTTGCACAAAAACAATAAAGTCTATCAGTTTGAACATTAAATATCTTGTCTTTGTGGTGTATTCAATTGAATAGGTTGAAAAGGATTTGAAAATCATTGTATTTTGTTTTTATTTACATTTTACACAACGTCCCAACTTCATTGGAATTGGGGTTGTACCAGAACATGTCATCATGGAGAAGCCTCAGGCTGTTGATGGCTCTACAGGCTCCACACAGCCAATTTTACTCAGGACCTCTACACAAGTAGGTGTGACAAGCTGTTCCTTTATTAAGACAATGAAGGCGAAGTACAGCGGTTGGTGTTGCTCTTGACTCTCTTCTTACAATGGTTGTTGGCAAAGCACTGCAAGAATCTTTCCTTCGGTAGACAGCAAGGAGATTATGTGATAGTTTCCACAGTCTTTTCTGATTGTAGATGGTAACAATCATTGAGTCTTTCAGGTCTGCAGGTATTTCTTGATGAGTTGGTGCAGTTGGCGTTGGAGAAAGGAGCCTCCTTCTTTAAAGACCTCAATAGGAATATTGTCTTCCTCAGATGGTTTTTTTATGCCCTTAAAGGAAATGAGTTTTTTTCAGAGGAGTTCAGCTGAGAACTTAAACAATGTGTTGACTTGATAAATGGCGGAGCATTTCCTTTTTTTTATGCCCTTAAAGGAAATGAGTTTTTTTCAGAGAAGGAGTTCAGCTGAGAACTTAAACAATGTGTTGACTTGATAGGCTGGTGTTAAGAGGTGTTCACAGTGTTCTTTCAATTGTCTTTGTCTTCAGCAAGCTCAGGCCATCCTTGCTTTGAATAGGTGCTTGTCCTTGGGTGGAAGAGCCATAGATTGCTTGGGTGGCATTGAAAAAGCTTCTGCTGTCATGTCTGTCAGTGAGGGCTGGATTTCAGCAGCTTTGTTGATCCATCACTGATTTTTCAGGCTGAGACTTTCACTTTGTCATTTTGCTTTGCTGGAGTAGAGACTTTGTGTCTTGTGGGATCGGATCTTTCAGGAAGTCAAAGAAAGCATTTTGCTTTTGGTCGATGAGTTGTTGGACCTGGTCATTCTCATCAAAACAATCACTTCCTCATCTAGTGTCTGAGTGTTGCTTCTCGGCAGGCTGTTATTATAGCTATTGTGAGCTCCTCCCAATGTTTAGGAGCTGGAACAGAGTACTTCATAGGGAATTCTTTCATCAGGCACTGGAGAAACTCTGCTTTTGTTTCTGGTTCTTCAACCTTGGCATTGTTGAACCATTGGACAGTTTTGCAGTGTCCAACCCTTTTCTTGGGGAAGATGTTCAGCTGGATCCTGGAGCAGCTCAGACGATGATCTGTTGAACAGTTGTCTGCATCAGTCACTGCGTTGCTGGACAGGACATTTTCCTGTTGGTTTTTTCAGGCAATGATGTAGTTGAACAGGTGCCAATGCTTCAAGCAAGGGACTTGCCAGGAGACTTTGAACTTTTGCCTGAAGATGGTGCTGTGATGACAAGATTGTGTTCGATGCACTTCATGAGAAGGTCAAGATTCTGGAGTTCGCAAGAGATAAGGTGTTCACTTTTCTAGTTGGCTCAACTTTTTGTTGTCCATCAAGGTTCATATGTTTAATGTGCCAAATTTAATCACTTGCGTTTTTGTTTATCTACTGCATAGCTGGTGACCCCCTGGATGTTGTAATCCAGAGAGGGTAAGTTGAAGCAAATGATGTTTAGAGCACCTTTTCTAGCCCCGTGTCTGTTCAGGGTAAGCAGAGCAGATCATAAATAGGGCTGCTCAGTTGCGGATGTAGCAGCTGAAAACCTGCCCTGCTTTCTCCAAGGGTCTGATGACTGAATCACACATCTGCTGCTTCCATACCAGGTCAGAAATAATTGCTTCCAGATTCACAGTCCTGGTCCTGTCACTCTTTGACGATCGCTGAAAGACTTATGGGTGTGCAGTACAACATAGGAAATCTACATCCACAGTTGGTCTAGAGTTGCCTGTCCATGGGTTTGTTTAATGTGTTCAATCCTTGACAGAGATCCATAGTCTAGTCTGATGGCTGGGAAATCCCAGACGATTGGGGTCTGAGGACCTGCTGCAGCCTTCATTCACCGCTACAGCATGTGGGTTATAATCGGTCATCTCCTCCACCTGGTCCACCATTGAGGACCTCTTTTTTTTTCACCAGAGCCCCGTTAGCCATCTTGTGTTCAGGGTTGCTGTTGGGCCTTTAACAGCTAGGGCACATAGGTCATCACTGTGTTTCACGTAGGTGAGGCTTTGGATTTTGATACCCATAGTGTGAGTTGTTATACACAATCCAACCACAAGGGGCTGTAGGCAGCTACAGACCAGTGCCAGGGGACATTTAATTTTTAAGGGAATTGACATTGAAGGTTCCTGAGATCACAATGGCATTCATAATTCTTAAAGTGCAGGTGACACATAATGCCATGTTTTCATGAATATTTAAAACTAAAATTAAACAACAGTTTGAAATTTATCCTTTCCTGGTGTGGAGTTCTTGAAGAGATAAATATTTGGATTTTGAACTGCGCCACTAAAAAACCAGGACCTTCCAGGCGAGTGCCAACATCGCAGAAGAAAGAGGAAGTGGCGTCAGCCTGAGAACCATTATCTTAATAGCCCCATTAATTTATGGATTAATTTATGGATTTTTACAGGCTACTGACACCCCCGATTCCACTGAGTGGTTCGGGTTGGAGCTGCACCATGTTTTTGGTCTCAGAATGGTTCATTTTGGCTGGCAGAATGGCAGGCGGAACACTTACTTTGATGTGTGGGCACTTGCACAGTGGCCGTGGTTGCTGCACTTGACACAGAGACAAAACAGTATTTTCAGATTATTTTATTGTATTCTGGATCATGGGATAATGTTGTCGTGTGAAGAGTGAGACATTATGAGCACATGAGGCGCTCCAAGTCTTTTTCTTACAGTGCAAAGCTGCTCGTTAATGAACGGCTTTTGCTCACAAACTGTCTGCGGCCCTTGGACCCAAAAAGAACAATTTTACTCTCATCAGTCCACAAAATATTCCTCCATTTCTCTTTAGGCCAGTTGATGTGTTCTTTGGCAAATTGTAACCTCTTCTGCACATGTCTTTTATTTAACAGAGGGACTTTGCGGGGGATTCTTGCAAATAAATTAGCTTCACACAGGCGTCTTCTAACTGTCACAGCACTTACAGGTAACTCCAGACTCTTTATTCATCCTGGAGCTGATCAATGGGTGAGCCTTTGCCATTCTGGTTATTCTTCTATCCATTTTGATGGTTCTTTTCCATTTTCTTCCATGCGTCTCTGGTTTTGTTTTGTTTTCGGGGTGTTTTTTTGTCCATTTTAAAGCATTGGAGATCATTGTAGATGAACAGCCTATAATTTTTTGCACCTGCATATGTTTTCCCCTCTCCAATCAACTTTTTAATCAAACTACGCTGTTCTTCTGAATAATGTCTTGAATGTCCCATTTTCCTCAGGCTTTCAAAGAGAAAAGCATTTTCAACAGGTGCTGGCTTCATCCTTAAATAGGGGACACCTGATTCACACCTGTTTGTTCCACAAAACTGACAAACTCACTGACTGAATGCCACACGACTATTATTGGGAACACTACCTTTTCTACTTTTTTTTTTACTAATAGCCCAATTTCATAGCCTTAAGAGTGTGCATATCATGAATGCTTGGTCTTGTTGGATTTGTGAGAATCTACTGGTACCTTGTTTCCCATGTAACAATAAGAAATACAGGGTCTGTCAATAAAGTATAGGTCCTTTTTATTTTTTTCAAAAACTATATGGATTTCATTCATATGTTTTTACATCAGACATGCTTGAACCCTCGTGCGCATGCATGAGTTTTTCCACGCCTGTCGGTGATGTCATTCGCCTGTGAGCACTCCTTGTGGGAGGAGTCGTCCAGCCCCTCGTCGGAATTCCTTTGTCTGAGAAGTTGCTGAGAGACTGGCGCGTTGTTTGATCAAAATTTTTTCTAAACCTGTAAGACACATCGAAGTGGACACAGTTCGAAAAATTAAGCTGGTTTTCAGTGAAAATTTTAACGGCTGATGAGAGATTTTGAGGTGATACTGTCGCTTTAAGGACTTCCCACGGTGCGAGACGTCGCGCTGCACTCTCAGGCGGTGTCATCAGCCTGTTTCAAGCTGAAAACCTCCACATTTCAGGCTCTATTGATCCAGGACGTCGTGAGAGAACAGAGAAGTTTCAGAAGTCGTCGGTTTCAGCATTTTATCCGGATATTCCACTGTTAAAGGAGATTTTTTTAATGAAAGACGTGCGGACGGGTCCGCGCGGCGGCTGCACAGGAAAAACACCTCTGTTGGAAGCCTTAAGGACAAGTTGGAACATGTCCTGCTGTTAAACAATTTCTCATACACTCACTCCACTGAAAGCCATCAAAAGCCACCTGGATTTTACAAATGGTTATCAACACGGAGGTGTTTTTCCTGTGCCGCCGCACCGCGTCGGCTGCGTCCCGACGCGCGGACCCGTCCGCACGTCTTTCATTAAAAAAATCTCCTTTAACAGTGGAATATCCGGATAAAATGCTGAAACCGACTTCTTCTGAAACTTCTCTGTTCTCTCACGATGTCCTGGATCAATAGAGCCTGAAATGTAGAGGTTTTCAGCTTGAACAGGCTGACGACGGCGGCTGAGAGCGCTGAGCGACGTCTCGCACCGTGGGAAGTCCTTAAAGCAACAGTATCACCTCAAAATCTCTCATCAGCCGTTAAAATTTTCACTGAAAACCAGCTTAATTTTTCGAACCGTGTCCACTTCAATGTGTCTCACAGGTTTAGAAAAAATTTTGATCAAACAACGCGCCAGTCTCTCAGCAACTTCTCAGACAAAGGAATTCCGACGAGGGGCTGGACGACTCCTCCCACAAGGAGTGCTCACAGGCGAATGACGTCACCGACAGGCATGGAAAAACTCACGCATGCGCACGAGGGTTCAAGCATGTCTGACGTAAAAACATATGAATGAAATCCATATAGTTTTTGAAAAAAATAAAAAGGACCTATACTTTATTGACAGCCCTCGTATACTCAAAACCTGGATTAATCTTTTTAGTCACACAGCACTACTATTATTCTGAACACTACTTTATGTGTATAGTACACAAGACAAGACAAAACAATATCATTACTACATAAAAAAGTACCTATTCAAAAAGGAATGGGAAGAAATATAAACTTATTAGTCCTATCCCTTTACTCTGAATTTACAATACACCTTATATCATCATTCGGTTCCTTGGTTACAGTGTTGTTCCCACTTCTGTAATTTATATATTTCAGAAGTTTCAAGCTACTTATAACAATTTATACTCACTTATTTTTGAATATTTCTTGTTTCTTTCACAGTTTCAGTCAACTTTTCTATAATTTACACATAAGAAATTCCAACATTCATTTGCATCATTTAATAAGACAAGTGCAACAGGGTTTCTTCTATTGCTCAACTCTCAAGAATGTATTCGTTCTAAGTTGCTTCACTGTATTGTGACAAAATCACCTCTTTAAACTTCTTTTGAAACCTTCTCCTGTCTGGACACCTTCTCAGCTCTTCACTGATTGAGTTCCAGAGCTTCACACCACAGACCGAGACACAAAAACTCTTTCTGGTAGTGAGAGCTCTGGCATGTTTGAATTTTAGTGCACCTCTCAGATTGTATCCCCCTTCTCTCTCCATAAACTGTTTTTGAACATTGTCAGGCAAACTATTATTTTTTGCTTTATAAAATATAATTACAGTTAAGTATTCTACCAGATCCAAAAAATTCAGTATTTTAGATTCCAGAAATAGGTGATTTGTGTGGCTCCTGAAGCTGACATTGTGCATAATCCTAATGGGTCTTTTTTGAAGACATCCAAGGGCTGTAAAGCTGTTTTATAGTTGTTCCCCCACACTTCAGCACAGTAACTTAAATAGGGTAAAACCAATGAACAATACAATAGATGTAATGATTTTTTGTCAAGCACATCTTGCTTTAGTTAACACTCCGATGCTTCTTGCACGTTTAGATCGCACATATTTGATGGGTGCTTTCCAAGAAAGTTTTTCATCGACCAGTACTCTTAAGAACTTTGTTTCTTTAACGCACTCTATACTGCAGTCATCTAACACAACCTTTATTTCAACATTTATCTTCTTATTACCAAATATCATCATAGTTGTTTTGCTTAAATTTAGAGATAGTCTATTCCTGTTAAACCAAGTTTGTAATTTTTTTTATTTCTGATGCAACATTCTTCAATAAATTTTTTAAATTACACCTGATAAAAATATTTGTCATCTGCAAACAACACTAGTTTCAATAATTTAGATACACTACACAAGCCATTGATGTACAAGATGAAAAATCTTGGTCCCAATACTGACCCCTGTGGGACACCGCAGGGAATGTCCAGACATGAGGTTAATTTGTTTTTCCTTTTAAGTGTGATCTTTTAACAAATGCGCACAAGTTCATCAGTGTGTGTGTGTGTGTGTGTGTGTGTGTGTGAACAGTGCTCTGCACTGTAGCACACTGATTTCTCACAGAGCTGCTTCGTGTCCAAACACCAAGTTGGACCTGCAGTCTGTGCTGCGTCCCTCGTCCTCACACATTCCACCTACAAATGTATGACTTTCTTTGTAAGTATAGAATCAGTGTCACGTTTGCTTCATGCTGGATCACAGTGCAGTATTTATTGCTTTAAAAATATTTCATGGTGTGATCAGCTGTGTGATTCACATCATTTAGATTTTTTTTAAACATAAAACTGTGTAACTGATCAATCTGCTGAAACAGCTGGAAAAGCACAGTGACACGAGTTAAGTGGTTTTGTTGTTTTAAAATGCATTGTCAGCATTTTAAATTTATGATTGTTAATATCTCAACCACCTGCAAAGTGATGCTTTAAAATAAATGTCAAAAATTGCCACTGTTGTCCAAAGACACAATATAATAATAATAATTATAATGCTATATTATTTAGATATTAGTGAAGCAGTACCAAAGTTGCAATCTTTCCAGAAAACAATTTGCTCTCTAAAATCGGGACCATTTTGTGGCAGTGAAGCAGTGAGTATACACCTGTCCCACCACTTGGAGGCGCTATTGTCTTTTTTGTTGGTAAAAGGCTCACTTGGGTTTCACTGGATTCTTTGTTCGGCCTCTAAAGGATTAACTACAGAGCAACACAAAACCTTCAACAACCCCTCCTGTTCTATTAGGTAACAGTTACATTGTTATCTTAGATTTTAAATATCTTACAAAAATAAAACATTAAAGCTAATGACATTGACAGAGTTTAAAGCAAGGATTGGTGTGATGCTTTTTAAAGCTTGTCTTAATGCTTTTTTGAATGATTATTTAAAAAAAAACACTTTCTTTCAGTCTTAAAGCATGTCACATCTTTATAAGCATGTTTTTTTGTAGTGACATTGTGTGGGAGGTTCTGTTTTTGTGTGTGTGGGGGGGGGGGGGGGGGGGGGGCAGTGACTGGAAAATTAGTGTGTGTCTGTTACTGTGTCCGCCTGGTAATGGACTACTGACTGGTCCACGGTGTGCCTGATGGAACCAGATCAACGACAGGTAACTTTGGAAATGAAAATGAAATTGGGCATTGAAAGACAAAACCTGAAATAAAAAAAACTAACACTGACACAGAAACAGGTATTTAAAAAAAAAGTTTTATTGATACTAAATAATAGTTGCAACACTGAAAGAAGCTGGAGTGAAAAATAAAATACAGATATGAAAATAAATATTTTTAAATTACTAGTTAAACTCTGTCATTTGTTTGATTTTGGCCAAGTAAGTCAGTTGGGAATATAATGCACGGACCTGGACAATGAGCATTTCCCTCCTGCATAACATTCAGTTCCCATGATTTTTCAGTGGCCTTTCCATTTAAGTTAAAGTACGAGGTCTGTCCATAAAGTATCGTACCTTTTTATTTTTTTTTTAAACTATATGGATTTGATTCATATGTTTTCACGTCAGACAAGCTTGAACCCTTGTGCGCATGCGTGAGTTTTTCCATGCCTGTCATTGAAGTCATTCACCTGTGAGCACGCCTTGTGGAAGGAGTGGTCCCGCCCCGTCGTCGGATTTTCATTGTCTGGAAATGGCGGAATGATTTGGGGTTTTTTTCCATCAGAATTTTTTCAGAAGCTGTTAGAGACTGGCACCTGGAAACCATTCGAAAAATTTATCTGGCTTTCGGTGAAAATTTTACGGGCTTCACAGAGAATAAGGTCTGTTAGTACAGCTTTAAGGACCCCTTTAAGGACGCTCAGCACGCCGCGCTCCGAGCTGCGATGACGTGGCACAAGCCACCGGACCATTTCTGAGCTGATGGCTCTGTGGATACGAGACCGTCGTGCTCTTTCTCGAGTTATCACAAGAGCTGGACATCAGCCATTTTCCGGCAGATTTCACTTTTAACAAGAGATTTTGTCATGGAAAGCCGCGCGGAGGCTTCGCGCGTCACGACCGATTCGCTTTGGAAGTGAGACAAAGGAACACCTCCGTTTCGGCGTGTCAGAGGACAAGTTTGGACATGTCTATCTTGGCTTTCAATGCTTACCAGTCCAGTAAGAATCAGTGAAATTGTGGAGAGCTGGACCCCTTTAAGGACGCTCAGCGCAGCGTCCTTAAAGGGGTCCTTAAAGCTGCACTACCAGACCTTCTTCTCTGTGAAGCCCGTAAAATTTTCACCGAAAGCCAGATAAATTTTTCGAATGGTTTCCAGGTGCCAGTCTCTAACAGCTTCTGAAAAAATTCTGATGAAAAAAAACCCCAAATCATTCCGCCATTTCCAGACAATGAAAATCCGACGACGGGGCGGGACCACTCCTTCCACAAGGCATGCTCACAGGCAAATGACATCACCGACAGGCATGGAAAAACTCATGCATGCGTACAAGGGTTCGAGCTTGTCTGACGTGAAAACATAAGAATCAAATCCATATAGTTAAAAAAAAATAAAAAGGTACGATACTTTATGGACAGACCTCGTACACACAGATTGATATACACATTTGAAAATACTTTTGCTACAATAATGGCCCCATACATATGCCCCAGGGGCTCCAGTCAAACTCCAACTACCTGGCTGTGGGTAGGAGATGAGCTACGAGGTCTGTCCAAAAAGTATCAGACCTTTTTATTTTTTGCAAAAACCATATGGATTTGAATCACGTGTGATTGCATCAGCCAAGCTTGAACCTTCGTGCGCATGCGTGAGTTTTTTCACGCTTGTCGGTTGCGTCATTCGCCTGTGAGCAGGCTTTGTGTGAGCACTGGTCCACCCCTCTCGTCGGATTTTTATTGCGAATAAAATGTCTGAACGATTTGGAGCTTTGCTGCATCAAATTTTTCCAGAAAATGTGAGAGACCTCCAGCTGGACACCATTCGGAAAATTTAGATGGCTTTCAGCCACGATTTTATGGGGATTACACAGATTAAGGAGTGCTCCAGCTGGTTTAAAAACTGCCCACAGTATCTAAGAGCGCGGCGTGCTCCGAGCGCCGATCGACAGACTCAAACCCCGCTGAAACAACCAGATCATTTCCAACGTGAAGCTTTGTTGATCCGGGAAGTCGTCTAACTTTCACAAAAAAGGCAGAAGGCGTGGACATCAGCACTTTTTCGGCACATTCTACTGTTACAGGAGTTTTTTTCATGGAAAGAGAAGCGGAGGATTGCGCCACCATGCCGCTCATGGCGCGGGACAAAACCACCTCCGTGTTGGTCTCACAGGACGGCTTTCAGATGGCTCAGACGGCTTCCGGTTGCTTTTCAGTCGTGTGAGTAGCTGAGAAATTGTGCATGAGCTGGACATGCCCCAACATGTCCTGTGAGGCTTCATCACGGTGTTGCTTCATCACGTCTGTCTCAATGTGCAGAAAAAGTGCTGATGTCCACGTCTTCCGCAATTCCTGTGCTAGTCAGATGACATACCGGATCAAGACAGCGTCCAGTTTAGAAATGAACAGCATATTCCACTGTTACAGGAGTTTTTGTCATGGAAAGAGGAGCGGAGGAATTCCGCGCGTCTCGGCGGAGCCGCATGGCGCAAAGCAACGCCGTGATGAAGCCTCACAGGACATGTTGGGGCATATCCAGCTCATGCACAATTTCTCGGATACTCACACGACTGAAAAACAACCGGAAGCTGTCTGAAAGTTGTCCTGTGAGACCAACACGGAGGTGGTTTTGTCCCGCGCCATGAGCGGCATGGTGGCGCAATCCTCCGCTTCTCTTTCCATGAAAAAAACTCCTGTAACAGTAGAATGTGCCGAAAAAGTGCTGATGTCCACGCCTTCTGCCTTTTTTGTGAAAGTTAGATGACGTCCCGGATCAACAAAGCTTCACATTGGAAATGATCTGGTTGTTTCAGCCTATCTCGGCTTTCAGTGCTTACCATTCGAGTGAGTATAAGAGAAATTGTGGAGAGCTGGGCATGTCCCAACTTGTCCTTTAACAGTCCGAAACGGAGGTGTTCCTTTGTCTCGCTTCATCAGCGAATCTGTCGTGACGCACGAAGCCTCCGCATGGCTTTCCATGACAAAATCTCTTGTTAAAAGTGAAATCTGCTGGAAAATGGCTGATGTCCAGCTCTTGTGATAACCAGAGAAATTGCACACGACGGTCCCGGCTCCACACAGCCATCCGTTTAGAAATGATGTAGTAGTTTCTGCCTCTCGATGGCAGCTCGGAACGCGGCGCGCCGTACGCCATTGTGGAGCGTCCTTAAAGCTGTAGTAACACTCCTTATTCTATGTGAAGCCCGTAAAATTTTCACCGAAAGCCAGATAAATTTTTCGAATAGTTTCCAGCTGCCTGTCTCTAACAGTTTCTGAAAAAATTCTGATGGGGGAAAAAAAGCCCAAATCATTCCGCCATTTCCTCGCAATGAAACGACGACGAGAGGGGTAGACCAGTGCTCACTCAAAGCCTGCCCACAGGTGAATGACGCAACCGACAGGCGTGGAAAAACTCACTCATGCGCACGAAAGTTCAAGCTTGGCTGACGTAAAAACATATGAATCAAATCCATATATTTTTTGCATAAAATAAAAAGGTCAGATTCTTTTCTCACAGACCTCGTATAGTAATTAACGTAGCTGATCTTTGATCAAGGAGAAGCAGTGGAGCATACAGTGCCAGAAAATGAGGAGGAACAGTCCAACCAAACCAGGGAGAGGACAGACAGCCAGAATACCAGTCACCCATCCAATATTGCAGGCTCTTCAGCAACTGCAAGTGATTTGGAAGACAGAGACAGTGGTCCAAGGCAGTTGGAGCTTGACTAATACCCTCATACACAATTTGGCAAGCAAAAACGGGCTTTCCATAAGGGTTGGTTTAAAATGTACAACTGGCTTGAATATTCAAAAAGCAAAAATGTTGCCTACTGCTTTGCTTGTAGAGTATTTGGCAAGCATATTAAAAAAGATGCCCTAGTAAGTGAGGGAGGGTCCAACTGGCAAAAGGCACTGGACAAATTTCAGAAACACCAGGACACCCAAACCCACAAGGACAGTGTTGCCTACTGGCTGCAATACAAGTCCAGTTGTTCTCATGAGAATGTTTTTGAACAGATAGAGGCAGCAAGTGCAATAGAGATTAAGCAGAGACAGAAGTACCTTGAGCATGTTGTGGCTGTGACATGTTTCTTGGGAAAGCAGGGACTTGCTTTTAGGGGCCATGATGAAAAAAGTGAAAGTCACAACAGGAGAAATTTTCTAGAGTCCATGTCACTGCTGAAGCAGTTGATCCTGTTGTGTGTTGGGGGGGCGTGGCTGGATGTTTTGGTGTTCTTTTCTTTTCTTTGCTCTCCAGGTGGCATGAGGGCTGATTTGTCTGTGAAGAAGGTGCTGGCTGAAGAGTCTTCACCCTCATCAACATCATGGAAAGCACCTGTGATTGGTGCTCACGTGCAACCTGGACGACTTGCAGCTGAAGCAGATAATTGGATGGCGTTCTGCATTTAAGTCATGTGTGATTTGAGCAGAACTGCCGGGAACTCGACCTTGTGACGTTTGTTTGTGAGACGCTGAGGAACGCGCCTGGGTTTTGACACATCGAGCCCGTGAAGCAGGGAGGGGTGAGGACACATGCTGTCAGCACACACTAAAGGTAATTAAGTGTTTAAGTAATTGTTGATAGTAACTTGGTGTTTTGTTACACAGTATACTGGAATTGTGAAGAGAATTGTGCAGTTTGCTTCTCACTGCTGTGGCGTGAAGGATAAGTGATCCTCCACTTGTTGTGAGAAGCTGCTCATTTGCATAAAGTAAAAAAAGGACACTGACCTGAGTGTGTTGCTGATAGCGTGTGTTTATTGGAAGATATAGTTGTATCTGTTGACTTACCTCACCTTCTCTTTGCTTCACAGAGAATCAGTTTGTCGTGTCCACCTGGGGGGTGTTTGGCGGTGGTAGGAAGTCCAGGAGCGCCGGCTTTAATCCTTGCGGGCGCTGGAGAGCGAGCCACGAATCACTCCACCAGAGGGACGTTGTTTTTATGTTTTTACACTTTTAAGCACAGGTGAATAATAAATAGTTTCTGTTTGGAACCGCTTTCTGGTTATTTTTAGCGCTGGGTCCTGTCTGACGCAGGTCCGCTCCTCAACCCGCGTCGACACATAACAGATCCCTTCTTGCAGAGCTATGAACCTCCTGCAAACACAAATTATCTGTCACCATTAAGCCAAAATGACATGATTGAATGCTGTTCTCGAGAGGTCACTGAAAAAATTGTCACTGAGATTAAAGCTTCAAAGATGTATGCCATTATGGCAGATAAGGCTAGAGATGGTAAAGCTGAACAACTTGCTCTTTGTGTCAGGTATGTGTCTGTGGAGGGTGTGGTTAAAGAGAGGTTTCTATCTCTAACTGAAATGGTCAGTTTTGATACTGCCTCTATAGCTGGTACCATTTGAAAGTCAGCTAAAAGAGAAGGGTATCCATGACTTGAAATGTGTAGCACAAGCGTATGATGGAGCAGCTGTGATGAGTGGGGCAGTTGGTGGTGTTTACGTCCATTGTTATGCCCACGACCTAAACCTTGTTTTATGTCACACTTGTAGAGCAGTATCAGAAGCTACAGATTTATTTAACACCTTGGAAAGCCTTTACTCATTTTTCAGTGGCTCACTTGTTCACCACCACAAATTCATGGATGCACAAAAACAACTAGGGCTGCAACCGAGTGTGCTTGTGCGATTGTCAAACACACGCTGGGCATGTCAACTCAATTCAGTAAGAGCAGTTCTGAAGAGTTTCTCTACCGTTATCGAATGTGTGAGCACAATCGGAACACCCATTGCTGTGGGATTAAAGGTAAAACTAACAAAGTTTTCGTCTGTATATTTGCTTGTAGTTTTTGAGGATCTTCTCTCAATCACAGCAGTGTTGCATAGGTATCTGCAAAAGGAGACTGTTGACTGTTGACCTTATTGATTCTCTGAAAGAGTAATGAAGTGATGCCACAGCTGCAGATATTTACTCTCGCGCAAAGACTCTTTGTGAAGCCAATGATATTGTGGAAAGCTCCTCAGGAAAGAGAGCAAAGGCAAGGAGATTAGATGATTTTGTTGTGGAGTCTGCATGTGGAGCAAGAAGTGAAACTGATGGCTCCTCAGATTGGATGAAGTTTAGGAGTAAACTTTTGTTGCATGCAGTCCTACATCTGACATTTTCTTGTCTGAGCATCACCTGTCAACACTGGCTCATCACTGTCACATTGATCTTCAAACAGAAGAAGTTATTGTTGCTAAAAACTACCTTAAACGCAAGAGTGAAACAATGCCTGTTCAAGACATACTCTGTGTACAGCCTATTAGAGAATGACATGTTTCCTTCTCTAAAATCATTGTTGCAAGTTGCTTTAACCATTCCTGTTAGCAGCTGTAGCTGTGAGAGGTCTTTTAGTGCATTGGGTAGGCTGCACACTTGGTTGAGAAGGACCTCTGGCCAAAGTAGGATTCACAATATGGCAGTTATGTCAATTGAGAAGGAAGTGAGAGTTATTGATCGATTTGGTAGATTAAGAGTGAGAAGGCACAGATTAACTTATTAGTCATCAGTCTAACTTGCAGGAGACTTTTTTCTGCACATTTCCAATGCATGAACAGTTTCAGAATTTTTATCTCAGGTTATTGTGATATGAAGAGTTGAAAAGAAATAAAAAGCTGTTATCTAAGAATGCTAGATTTTGATCTCACTGTTGTATTGTTGTTTTTTGTTTGGTTTGTTTGTTTGTTTGTTTGTTTGTTTTGTTTTATTTATATGACGTTTAAGGACTTCATAAGATCTTGTCTGTCCTTTCTATGCTTTGCTGTTCATTCAATAAATAATTCATATGTTTCTTATCCTGAACCCATTTATGTGCAGTGTACCATCTGTGTTCTCCATCCAGCCTTATAGTGGAGTGCTGCTGTAGCTGTGCTAAACCAGGTCCTCCTGCACACGGCACTAAACCTCACTGATCAGAACAACTGATCGATATAAATGAACAGATCATTAAAAATGTCCACAAAATCAAAGTCAAAAGAGATTTGCACAAGTAGAAGCTCTCCACTTATTGTGGTCAAATTCATATTTTAGAAATGACTCTGTCCTGATAACATTAAAGGCAATTACATATTTTGGCAAAATTACAAGTTGAAATGACTATAAAAAAATTAATCATGAGGTTTATGTCACATAAATCCTACTTTGCAATCACACTGCAGTCATTGTTAAATTATTTTCTGTTGCATTTATAATAAACATTTGTATTTATTTACAGTGTCTGTTTTTCTGGTTTAAATGAGATATAAATAATATACCAGACTTAAAAAAATATACAAATTTCCATGTTATTTTATTTGTCTAAAAATAAATGTCCAAGGTTCCTTATGTTAAAGAAGAAATGATCTAATCTGAAATAACAGGTGGTTTTAATTTACAGATGAAAGGTTTCTAAACCATTTATTGATTTATTTAGCTATTTTAATTACAAGTGTTCTAAACTTTTTTTTAACAGTAATCAGAACTTTTGAGGTAACCAACAACAAAAACATTCCCAAGGATTTTTCTTCAGAAAACTGCTCCATATAAGCTTTTAAATGGCATAAACTATATATATGCTATATAAATGAGCAGTCCTGTGACACGTTTCTGTTTTGCCCATTACTTATGCAACCCCTCATCTTGGCTTTTATATTTTTAATGAATTTATATCAAGATGTAGAGCTTTGCTTTCACTTTGAGGTTAAGGAAGATATTTTTAGAATTTTTCATTTTTGTATTTTAAATGGCATAAACAAAATGTGTGAAATACCAAGTGTTCCAATAGTTTTGGAGGGCACTGTAGTAGTACATTAAGTGGGTGTATTTCATTTAATTTGATATCAACTGACAGTGTTTGATAAATGCAATAGAGGGAAGCCTGCCTGGCCCAGTGTGTTTACTGAATATAGTATCTAAATAGCTGGGTTGTGAAAAGCGTCCTCCATTTTTTTTCAGCAGCTTCAGTGAGGATATAGTACAATTTGTGTTAATGTATTCTTAATACAAGCGAAGCAACGCAAAGCTGCTCTATGGTACAGGAAGTCCCAAACAGGAACTGCCAAATTTTGAGTCCACAGTTGACCACTTCCTGGTATGGGTGGTGCTAGAGCAGAGGCCAGGGTTGTGCTGGACTCCCCTGAAATCTGATTGGACACAGATGATTGGCATGTCACAGCGCATGCAAAAAAAGAGGTGCATCTTGAAATCGGTGACACATATTGACTGCTAGGCCTATCCTGCACAGTAGCTGGTGCTGTGTACCACAAAAAGTTCTAATCCACCTTAGTAGTAGAAGAAATTGTTTGACTCATTTGAAACTGAACACGTCGTCTGAATCACAGACTCCAAATAACACCAAAGTTACATAGTGAGTAAACAACCGTATTTTATGCCAGAAGTGAGGTCCAGGTTGTTAAAAGTGGCATTTCTCCTTCACTTTGGGTTGTCTTATATACAACCCCTGGCAAAAATTATGGAATCACCGGCCTCGGAGGATGTTCATTCAGTTGTTTAATTTTGTAGAAAAAAGCAGATCACAGACATGACACAAAACTAAAGTCATTTCAAATGGCAACTTTCTGGCTTTAAGAAACACTATAAGAAATCAGGAAAAATAATTGTGGCAGTCAGTAACGGTTACTTTTTTAGACCAAGCAGAGGGAAAAAAAATATGGACTCACTCAATTCTGAGAAATAAATTATGGAATCATGAAAAACAAAAGAACGCTCCAACACATCACTAGTATTTTGTTGCACCACCTCTGGCTTTTATAACAGCTTGCAGTCTCTGAGGCATGGACTTAATGAGTGACAAACAGTACTCTTCATCAATCTGGCTCCAACTTTCTCTGATTGCTGTTGCCAGATCAGCTTTGCAGGTTGGAGCCTTGTCATGGACCATTTTCTTCAACTTCCACCATTGATTTTCAGTTGGATTAAGATCCGGACTATTTGTAGGCCATGACATTGACCCTATGTGTCTTTTTGCAAGGAATGTTTTCACAGTTTTTGCTCTATGGCAAGATGCATTATCATCTTGAAAAATGATTTCATCATCCCCAAACATCCTTTGTGTCCAAAATATCAATGTAAACTTGTGCATTTATTGATGATGTAATGACAGCCATCTCCCCAGTGCCTTTACCTGACATGCAGCCCCATATCATCAATGACTGTGGAAATTTACATGTTCTCTTCAGGCAGTCATCTTTATAAATCTCATTGGAACGGCACCAAACAAAAGTTCCAGCATCATCACCTTGCCCAATGCAGATTCGAGATTCATCACTGAATATGACTTTGATCCAGTCATCCACAGTCCACGATTGCTTTTCCTTAGCCCATTGTAACCGTGTTTTTTTCTGTTTAGGTGTTGATGGCTTTCGTTTAGCTTTTCTGATGTAAATCCCATTTCCTTTAGGAGGTTTCTTACAGTTCGGTCACAGATGTTGACTCCAGTTTCCTCCCATTCGTTCCTCATTTGTTTTGTTGTGCATTTTCGATTTTTGAGACATATTGCTTTAAGTTTTCTGTATTGATGCTTTGATGTCTTCCTTGGTCTACCAGTATGTTTGCCTTTAACAACCTTCCCATGTTGTTTGTATTTGGTCCAGAGTTTAGACACAGCTGACTGTGAACAACCAACATCTTTTGCAACATTGCGTGATGATTTACCCTCTTTTAAGAGTTTGATAATCCTCTCCTTTGTTTCAGTTGACATCTCTCATGTTGGAGCCATGATTCATGTCAGTCCACTTGGTGCAACAGCTCTCCAAGGTGTGATCACTCCTTTTTAGATGCAGACTAATGAGCA
The DNA here is from genome assembly GCF_902500255.1 of Thalassophryne amazonica. Taxonomy (NCBI): domain Eukaryota; kingdom Metazoa; phylum Chordata; class Actinopteri; order Batrachoidiformes; family Batrachoididae; genus Thalassophryne; species Thalassophryne amazonica. Next base: position 22,533,075 of record NC_047108.1, read on the forward strand.
GATCTGATTAGATGCAGGTGTTAGTTTTGGGGATGAAAATTTACAGGGTGATTCCATAATTTTTTCCTCAGAATTGAGTGAGTCCATATTTTTTTCCCTCTGCTTGGTCTAAAAAAGTAACCGTTACTGACTGCCACAATTATTTTTCCTGATTTCGTATAGTGTTTCTTAAAGCCAGAAAGTTGCCATTTGAAATTACTTTAGTTTTGTGTCATGTCTGTGATCTACTTTTTTTCTACAAAATTAAACAACTGAATGAACATCCTCCGAGGCCGATGATTCCATAATTATTGCCAGGGGTTGTATACGAGGTCTATTAGAAAAGAAACCGACCATTTTATTTAAAAAAAAAACTGTATGGATTTGATTCATATGTTTTTACGTCAGCCAAGCTTGAACCTTCCTGCTCATGCGTGAGTTTTTCCACGCCTGTCGGTGACGTCATTCGCCTGTGAGCACGCTTTGTGGGAGTGGTCCAGCCCCCTCGTCGGATTTTCATTGTCTGAGAAGTTGCTGAGAGACTGGCACTGTGCTTCATCAAAATTTTTTCAAAAACTGTGAGGCACATACGAGTGGACACCATTCGAGAAATTAAGCTGGTTTTCGGTGAAAATTTTAACGGCTGATGAGAGATTTTGGATTGTTTCTATTGCTGTAAGGGCTTCCCATGGAGCGGGACGTCGCGCAGCGCTCCGAGGCGACATCGTCATCCTGTTTCAAGCTGAAAACCTCCAAATTTAAGCCTCTGTTGACCCAGGATGTCGTGAGAGAACAGAGAACTTTCAGAAGAGATCGGAATCAGCAGTTTATCCGGACATTCCACTGTTAAAGGAGATTTTTTTAATGAAAGACGTGCGGACGGATTGGCATGTTGGCTCGCAGCCGGCGCGGCGCGCCCGCCACAGGAAAAGCACCTCCGTGTTGATAACCATTTGTAAAAGCCAGGCAGCTTTTGGTGGCTTTCAGTTGAGTGAGTATCTGAGAAATTGTTTAACAGCAGGGCATGTTCCATCTTGTCCTTAAGGCTTCCAACGGAGGTGTTTTTCCTGTGCGAGCCGATGCGCCAATCCGACCGCACGTCTTTCACAATTTCTCAGTTACTCACTTGTTGAAAGGCATCAAAAGCCGCCTGAATTTTACAAATGGTTTTCAACATGGAGGTGTTTTTCCTGTCACGGCGCACACAGATTTCGCGCGCATGTCTTTCATTAAAAAATGTCCTTAAACAGTGGAATGTCCGCATAAAGTCCTCATGCTGGCCTCTTCTGAATCTTCTCTGTTCTCTCACGACATCCTGGGTGAATTAAGCCTTAAATTAGGATGTTTTCAGGTCGAAACAGGCCGACGACGGTGCCTGGAAGCGCTGCAGGATGTCCAGCTGCGTGGGAAGTCCTTACAGCGACAGAAACACCCCATAATCTCTCATCAGCCGTTAAACTTTTCACCGAATTTCTCGAATAGTGTCCACTCGGATATTCCTCACAGGTCCAGAAAAAAGTTTGATAAAGCAACGCGCGCCGTCTCGAGCAGCGTGTGAAACAAAGGAATTCAGCCGAGAGGGCGGGACCACATCTCACTCAAGGCCTGCCCACAGGGAAATGACATCACTGACACGCGTGAAAAAACTCACGCATGCGCACGAGGGTTCAAGCATGATTGGTGTAATCGCACGTCATTCAAATCCATATAGTTTTTTTAAAAAATAAAAAGGTAGGATAGTTTTCTAAAAGACCTTGTTGGGGAAAGTGTAGTGACACGGACCCACAACAGGGGGCGCAAATGAACGGTCAATAGATGAGTCAAAAGGTAACAATTTAATGTTGTGAATGTGCACAACAAATATACAGACAATCTCTGATAGCAGTCAATGCACAAAGGTGACGTGTGGGCAGGCTCGAGGATAGAAGACGTCTGTCCTGAGAAGAGCTGAAACCACATGATTTCCGCCGCCACCGAACCTGGTGAATACTGGAGCCGCCAAGTCCCGAATTCCCAGGTGATCACCGTCACCGACTATCGGATCTGGTACTGCTGGCGAGGAGCACAAACAGTGAGATGTGGGTGTGTGCACACCCAGTAACAAAAACAGTCAGAAGGTGGAAAGTCACCTCCACCTCTAATCACACACTCGTGCAGCTCCTGTTCTAACCACTTATCTGGTTGGAGTGTGAAGCGAAGCCGTCGCGGATCACACTTTACGCCAATCTCACAGATAAGGACACACCAACAGGAAAACGGCTGCAAAGAAGAGTTTAGACTAACAATACAGTCTCAGAATAGCAGAGAATATTACCTTCATAGGTAGATGATATCTCGGCAACGAGGTGGAGATGATGTCCGGTCTTTATGGAGTGAGATGATGTAGTGTAGATGGGTGACAGCTGTCAAGAGATAATGAGTGACAGCTGTCACCCCCGGCTGTGTCCGTGGCGGCAGCGCCCTCTCGTGCCTGAAGCCCGCACTTCAGGCAGGGCGCCCTCTGGTGGTGGGCCAGCAGTACCTCCTCTTCTGGTGGCCCACACAACAGGACCCCCCCCCCAACGGGCGCCTCCTGAGTGACGGCGGTAGAAATCGGCCAGGAGGGCCGGATCCAGGATGAAGCTCCTCTTCACCCAGGAGCGTTCCTCGGGTCCATACCCCTCCCAGTCCACCAAATACTGGAACCCCCGGCCCATCCGACGGACGTCCAGGAGCCGGCGCACCGTCCAAGCCGGCTCCCTGTCGATGATCCGGGCAGGAGGCGGCGCCGGTCCGGGAGCACAGAGGGGTGAGGTGTGGTGAGGTTTGAGCCTTGACACATGAAAGACCGAGTGGATCCGTAGTGAAACCGGGAGTTGGAGCTTCACTGCGGCAGGACTGAGGACTTTGAGGATTTTGTATGGTCCGATATATCTGTCCTTGAGTTTCGGGGAGTCCACCTGGAGGGGGATGTCCTTCGTGGATAGCCACACCTCCTGCCCGGGCTGGTAAGCAGGCACCGGGGATCGCCGGCGGTCTGCATGGGTCTTCGCCCTCGTCTGGGCCTTCAACAAGGCAGAACGGGCGGAGTGCCACACCGGACGGCACTTCCGCAGGTGGGCCTGGACCGAGGGCACACCGACCTCTCCCTCCACCACGGGAAATAATGGGGGCTGATACCCCAAACACACCTCAAATGGGGAGAGGCCGGTGGAAGAGGACACCTGGCTGTTATGCGCATACTCAATCCAGGCCAGATGTTCACTCCAGGCCGTCGGGTGTGCGGACGTCACACAGCGCAGGGCTTGCTCCAATTCCTGATTGGCCCGTTCTGCCTGTCCATTGGTCTGCGGGTGATACCCGGACGAGAGGCTCACAGTGGCCCCCAGTTCCCGGCAGAAGCTCCTCCAGACGTGTGAGGAGAACTGGGGACCACGATCAGAGACGACGTCGGTAGGTATCCCATGCAGACGGACGACGTGGTGGACCAGGAGGTCTGCAGTCTCCTGGGCCGTGGGGAGCTTCGGGAGGGCCACGAAGTGGGCCGCCTTGGAGAACCGGTCCACTATCGTGAAGATGGTCATCATGCCCTGGGATGGAGGGAGGCCCGTGACAAAATCCAGACCGATGTGGGACCAGGGGCGATGAGGCACAGGAAGTGGCTGAAGAAGTCCCTGTGCCTTCTGATGGTCTGCCTTGCCCCTGGCACAGGTGGTGCAGGCCTGGATATATTCCCGGACGTCTCCAGGGCCGCCCACCAGAAGCGCTGCCGGACCACTGCCACGGTCCTTCGCACCCCCGGATGACAGGAGAGCTTAGAACCGTGACAGAAATCCAAGACAGCAGCTCTTGCCTCTGGTGGGACGTAGACTCTGTTCTTCGGCCCTGTTCCGGGGTCCGGGCTCCGTGCCAGGGCCTCCCGGACAGTCTTCTCCACGTCCCAGGTGAGGGTGGCCACGATAGTGGACTCCGGAATGATGGGCTCCGGTGGATCCGACAGCTCAGTCTTGACTTCATCTTCATGCACCCGGGACAAGGCATCCGATCTCTGGTTCTTGGTCCCGGGGCGGTAGGTGATTCGGAAGTCAAAACGCCCGAAGAACAGTGACCAGCGGGCTTGCCTGGGGTTCAGCCGCTTGGCGGTCCTGATATACTCCAGGTTCTGATGGTCAGTGAAAACCGTGAAAGGCACAGACGCTCCCTCCAACAGGTGTCTCCACTCCTCAAGAGTCTCTTTCACCGCAAGGAGTTCTCAATTGCCGACGTCATACTTCCGTTCAGCTGGGGTCAACCTGCGAGAAAAGTAGGCACACGGGTGAAGAACCTTATCGGTCTCTCCGCTCTGGGATAGCACGGCTCCTATCCCTGAGTCAGAGGCGTCCACTTCAACCACAAACTGGCGGCTAGGGTCGGGCTGCACCAGAACTGGTGCAGACGAGAACCGGCGTTTCAACTCCTTGAACGCGGCTTCGCACCGATCTGACCAGGTGAAGGGGACTTTTGGAGAGGTCAGGGCTGTTAGGGGGCTAACTACCTGACTGTAGCCCTTAATGAACCTCCTGTAGAAATTTGCGAAGCCGAGGAACTGTTGCAGCTTCCTATGGCTTGTTGGTTGGGGCCAATCTCTCACCGCCGCAACCTTGGCCGGATCAGGGGCGACGGAGTTGGAGGAGATGATGAACCCCAGGAAGGACAAAGAGGTGCGGTGAAACTCACACTTCTCGCCCTTCACAAACAGCCGGTTCTCCAACAACCGCTGCAGGACCTGACGTACATGCTGGACATGAGTCTCAGGGTCCGGGGAAAAGATGAGTATGTCGTCCAGATATACGAAGACGAATCGGTGCAGGAAGTCCTGCAAGACGTCATTAACCAAAGCTTGGAACGTCGCGGGGGCGTTAGTGAGGCCGAACGGCATGACCAGGTACTCAAAATGACCTAATGGGGTGTTAAATGCCGTCTTTCATTCGTCTCCCTTCCGGATCCGAACCAGGTGATACACATTCCTAAGGTCCAGTTTGGTGAAAATTTGGGCTCCATGCAGGGGCATGAACCCTGAATCCAACAGGGGTAGAGGGTATCGATTACGAACCATTATGTCGTTCAGCCTCCTGTAATCAATGTCCGCCATCTTTCTTGCCCACAAAAAAGAAACCTGCACCCATCGGGGAGGTGGAATTCCGGATCAGCCCGGCAGCTAATCAGTCCCGGATGTAGATCTCCATTGATTCGCGCTCAGGACGTGAGAGGTTGTACAGCCTGCTGGACGGGTACTCAGCGCCCGGGACCAAATCAACGGCACAATCGTACGGACGGTGCGGGGGAAGGGTGAGCACCAGATCCTTGCTGAAGACGTCAGCAAGGTCGTGGTACTCAACCGGCACCGCCGTCAGATTGGGAGGGACTTTAGCCTCCTCATTAGCATTTACACCGGGAGGAACCGAGGATCCTAAACACTTCTGGTGGCAGGTTTCGCTCCACTGAGTCACAACCCCAGACGGCCAATCAATCCGGGGATTGTGTTTAATCATCCATGGGAAGCCCAAAATCACGCGGGAGGTGGAAGGAGTTACAAAAAACTCAATCTCCTCCCGGTGATTCCCAGACACTACCAGGGTTACAGGTAGTGTCTTGTGTGTGATAAAAGGGAGAAGAGTGCCATCTAGTGCTCGCACCTTCACTGGCGAAGAAAGCGCCACCAGAGGGAGCCCTACCTCCCTTGCCCATCTGCTATCCAGCAGATTCCCTTCTGACCCCATGTCCACCAGTGCTGGGGCTTGAAGGGTTAAATCCCCGCTTAGGATTTTAACTGGGAGTCGTGTTGACAGATGTGTATGACCCATGTGAATGTTTTGACCCCCCCTCAGCCCAGTCACTAAGGGCGGGCGTTTGTGTTTTGACCGTTTGAGGCAGTCTCTCTGCTGATGCTCACTCAAGCCGCAGACAAACACTCCCCGCGGACCAGCCTCCTCTGTCTGAATGTGGCCCTGCTTGTGTCCCTAGCACCGTCAGCAGGGGGAGCTGTAACCACACGGAGCGCTGTGGCTGTTGAGCGTGGAGAAGACGGCTCTCTTTCGGACCCGGGAGGAAGAGGGACTGCTTGTGCCTGACCATGCCCTTCGCCTCGCTCCCGTCGGCGTTCTTCTAACCGATTGTCCAATCATATAACCAAATCGATAAGCTCAGCCAAATCCCGCGGTTACTCCTTAGCCACCAGGTGCTCCTTCAGGACCGACGACAGTCCGTTTATGAAGGCGGCGCGGAGCGCAGTCATATTCCAGCCGGATCTCGCAGCCGTGATGCGGAAGTCGACTGCATATTCAGCTGCGCTGCAGCGCCCCTGTCTCATTGACAGCAGCACGGTAGACGCGGTTTCACCTCTGTTAGGGTGATCAAAAACTGTTCTGAGCTCCCTCACAAACCCACTATAAGAGGCGAGGAGCCGTGAACTCTGTTCCCAAAGCGCTGTAGCCCAAGCGCGTGCCTCACCTCGAAGCAAATTAATCACGTAAGCCACCTTGCTGGCGTCAGACGCGTACATCACGGGACGTTGTGCAAAGACGAGCGAACACTGCATAAGAAAGTCCGCGCACGTCTCCACACAACCCCTGTACGGCTCTGGGGGGCTTATGTATGCTTCAGGGGATGGTGGGGGGGGTCGTTGAACGACCAGTGGAATGTCTGTATTCGGCACCGGGTCGGCAGGAGGAGGAGCTGCAGCAGTGCCCTGAACGCGCGCTTCCACCTGCGCGGTGAGAGCCTCCATCCTGCGATTAAGGATGACGTTTTGCTCGGTTATCAGGTCCATCCGAGCGGTAAAGGCGGTGAGGATGTGCTGCAACTCACCAATCACGCCTCCAGCCGACGCCTGCGCACCCTGCTCTTCCATTGGCTGTCCAACAGATGGTTGACGCCCCTCTGGATCCATGACGTTGGCGGAGATATCCTGTTGGGGAAAGTGTAGTGACACGGACCCACAACAGGGGGCGCAAATGAACGGTCAACAGATGAGCCAAAAGGTAACAATTTAATGTTGTGAATGTGCACAACAAATATACAGACAATCTCAGAATCTGATAGCAGTCAATACACAAAGGTGACGTGTGGGCAGGCTCGAGGATAGAAGACGTCTGTCCTGAGAAGAGCCGGAACCACACGATTTCCGCCGCCACCGAACCTGGTGAATACTGGAGCCGCCAAGTCCCGAATTCCCAGGTGATCACCGTCCCCGACTGTCGGATCTGGTACTGCTGGTGAGGAGCACAAACAGTGAGATGTGGGTGTGTGCACACCCAGTAACAAAAACAGTCAGAAGGTGGAAAGTCACCTCCACCTCTAATCACACACTCGTGCAGCTCCTGTTCTAACCACTTATCTGGTTGGAGTGTGAAGTGAAGCCGTCGCGGATCACACTTTACGCCAATCTCACAGATAAGGACACACCAGCAGGAAAACGGCTGCAAAGAAGAGTTTAGACTAACAATACAGTCTCAGAATAGCAGAGAATATTACCTTCACAGGTAGATGATATCTCGGCAACGAGGTGGAGATGACGTCCGGTCTTTATGGAGTGAGATGATGTAGTGTAGATGGGTGACAGCTGTCAAGAGATAATGAGTGACAGCTGTCACCCCCGGCTGTGTCCGTGGCGGCAGCGCCCTCTCGTGCCTGAAGCCCGCACTTCAGGCAGAGCGCCCTCTGGTGGTGGGCCAGCAGTACCTCCTCTTCTGGCCGCCCACACAACAGACCTCGTATCTTCCTTAAATTCAAACTGAAAGCAAATCTCTACAATTTGACATAAATTCATTACAAATATAAAATCCAGCTTCCCGATGAAGTGGTGGAGAGGAGGATTTTCTTCAAAAGAAGACCTGAAAGTTCAGCTACAATTTCACAGAAAGTACATTTGAGATGAGCGCCTAGATTTGATGTTTTGGTGAAAGAAACTTTTGTATATCTTCATAAAAATAAAGTCCAAGACATTTTCAATGACTTGGAAATGTTCATGTTTCCATCCCCTGACTTGTCTGAAGAAAATTAGCAATAAAATGTATTATTATTTACAGGTATTATCAGGTTTTACAGATGGAGCCCCCCCGAAGCTAAAAGGCAAAAAAAGAAAAATGCTTAAAAAGGCGGGGGGGGGGGGGGGGGGGTTAGCAAGCTCCCCATAAGCTGAAAGGTTTTAGCCATGCTAATGCTCCCCTGAAGCATTTGCTCAAAGTATGAAAGGCCTAAATGACATGGTGAGATGCTGAAGAGCTTCGCTCGTTCATGTCTGCGACATGAAATTTCACCATGCCTTTTAGGTCCTTCAAAATATTTTTTTCCAGTAAATGCTTCTGGGTAGCATTAGCATGGCTAAAAAGCTTCAGCTTCACGTTATTGCTGTTCTAGCATATGTTACATTGGCTTGAGTGTGCGCTTATCTAAGGATTTGAATACCTGTTTTTTCCCCCCTTTTTAAAATCTCATTTTGTATGCTGTACCATTCCACAATTTTAGTCCTTATTTTCAGTATGGCTGTTGTTTTCATGCTTTCCCTTGCTTGTCTTGTAAATTCCAATAAAGTTTAAAAAAAAAATCCAACAAGGGTCACTTGTCCTTTAAAATAAAATTCAACAGGTGTAAAGGAAAAAAAAATAATCTGGGTGGCACCTGGGGTGTCCAGATTTCAGGCGAGTCTAGTGCAACCCAGCTACACCCATGCCAGGAAGTGTTCAATATTTGACATTTCCTGTTTCTCTGTGGACTCAAAATTTAGCACTTCCTGTTTCAGTCTCAACTTACCACTGAATTCCCACAAGAACCCACGAGATCGCGTTTACTGTCAAACCAGGAAGTGTTCAACATTTCACTTTTTTTTATTATTTAATGAGACAAACAAAAAGTGACACATGAACCTTACAGGTGATTAAATACAACAGTAAAAACAACATGCCAAAGAACAGGTTAATTTAAAAAAAACAGATCAAATTAGGGAGAATTATATATATATATATATATATATATATATATATATATATATATATATGTATATATATATATATATATATATATATATATATGTATATATATATATATATATATATATGTGTGTGTGTGTGTGTGTGTGTGTTCAGAATAATAGTAGTGCTGTGTGACTAAAAAGATTAATCCAGGTTTTGAGTATATTTCTTATTGTTACATGGGAAACAAGGTACCAGTAGATTCAGTAGATTCTCACAAATCCAACAAGACCAAGCATTCATGATATGCACACTCTTAAGGCTATGAAATTGGGCTATTAGTAAAAAAAAAAAAGTAGAAAAGGGGGTGTTCACAATAATCATAGCATCTGCTGTTGACGCTACAAACTCAAAACTATTATGTTCAAACTGCTTTTTTAGCAATCCTGTGAATCACTAAACTAGTATTTAGTTGTATAACCACTGTTTTTCCATGACTTCTTCACATCTGCGAGGCATTAATTTTGTTAGTTTGGAACCAAGATTTTGCTTGTTTACTAATGTTCTTGGGGTCATTGTCTTGTTGAAACACCCATTTCAAGGGCATGTCCTCTTCAGCATAAGGCAACATGACCTCTTCAAGTATTTTGACATATCCAAACTGATCCATGATACCTGGTATGTGATATATAGGCCCAACACCATAGTACGAGAAACATGCCCATATCATGATGCTTGCACCACCATGCTTCATTGTCTTCACTGTGAACTGTGGCTTGAATTCAGAGTTTGGGGGACGTCTCACAAACTGTCTGCGGCCCTTGGACCCAAAAAGAACAATTTTACTCTCATCAGTCCACAAAATATTCCTCCATTTCTCTTCAGGCCAGTTGATGTGTTCTTTGGCAAATTGTAACCTCTTCTGCACATGTCTTTTATTTAATAGAGGGACTTTGCGGGGGATTCTTGCAAATAAATTAGCTTCACACAAGCATCTTCTAACTGTCACAGCACTTACAGGTAACTCCAGACTGTCTTTGATCATCCTGGAGCTGATCAATGGGTGAGCCTTTGCCATTCTGGTTATTCTTCTATCCATTTTGATGGTTCTTTTCCGTTTTCTTCCATGCGTCTCTGGGTGTTTTTTTTGTCCATTTTAAAGCATTGGAGATCATTGTAGATGAACAGCCAATAATTTTTTGCACCTGCGTATAGGTTTTCCCCTCTCCAATCATCTTTTTAATCAAACTACGCTGTTTTTCTGAACAATGTCTTGAACATCCCATTTTCCTCAGGCTTTCAAAGAGAAAAGCATGTTCAACAGGTGCTGGCTTCATCCTTAAATAGGGGACACCTAATTCTCACCTGTTTGTTCCACAAAATTGACGAAGTCTGACTGAATGCCACACTACTATTATTGTGAACACCCCCTTTTCTACTTTTTTTTTTACTAATAGCCCTAATAGGCTATTTCACAGCCTTAAGAGTGTGCATATCATGAATGCTTGGTCTTGTTGGATTTGTGAGAATCTACTGAATCTACTGGTACCTTGTTTCCCATGTAACAATAAGAAATATACTCAAAACCTGGATTAATCTTTTTAGTCACATAGCACTACTATTATTCTGAACACTACTGTGTGTGTATATATATATATATATATATATAACACTTTCCAAAGTTAAACACATTTGACAATTCCTGTTTTACTGTGAACTCAAACTTTGGCACTTCCTGTTTCAGTCTCAACTTGCCACCAAATTCCTGGGAGATCCCATGGGATCTCCTGTCTTGTCAATACAGGAAATGTTAAACATTAGACTTTGTGGACTCAAAATTTGGCACTTTCTGTTTGGGACTCTGTGTACCACGAGTGAGTCTGCCTAATTGTCCTTGATGGTGTTCTGAGCCCTGGTGAGGTACCAGGTGGTGTAGATGTCCAGCAGGGAGGGGAGAGGGCAGCCAACAATCCTCTGCACTGCTTTGACTGTCCTCTGTTCCTTCTGAGCCTTCTGAATGACAGCTGAGATGGTGTCTGTCCAGGAGAGGTCAGCAGAGATCTGGACTCCCAGGAACCTGAAAGTGTGGACCCTCTCCACACACTCGCCGTTGATGTGGAATAAATTGGCAAATTTCAGTGTTTCAATAGTTGTGGATCAACAACCATGTGAACCAGTTCCTTCTTTTTGCAGTGCACTGCTGCCATACATGTTGATTAGATGAAATGCAGTCTCCCCATGTGAAAATAACTTCACATGAAGCAGTGATTCAACATCAAGGCTTACTGATTTTTGTTGTCAGGAGAAGCTGAAAGTCATTGAAAGTGTGGAGACAGAGACACAGAAAATGACAAGTATTGATTGGATGGTCTGTGGCTGCTGACAGCTGCACTAAGCTTCTTTCGAACACTCTCAGCCACAGTCTGCAGCTCCATCGACAGAGACCAGCCCAAACAGATTAGGAAGTAAATCCCACAGATTTCCTGCCTTTCACTGTCTCCACTTCCCCCCACAAGCAAATACAGGAGTACTTTCTCACTTCTAAAACTAAAAAAGTGGCCCATTACAGTTTTTGCTGATTGCTTACACACATTTTGCAAAATTTGGCTCACTGTGACAAAACTCTACACACAAGCAAGATAAGACACATCTGTTGTAAAACACCTCACAGCTCTGTAAAAAATGAAACCCTACAATCAAACCGAACAATCCCTTCTAAAACTGTCATTCTAGCAACAAAATGATACACACATTGTCTTCTTCAGGGAGGTGGTGTCGTAACGGTTTGCCTGTGATTTAAGAGGTTTTACTTTGTCATTTGATGGTTAATAATCACAATATTTTCTTTGATTGGTTTGGGTGTAGAGTCAGACAGATGTGCCAGGTTTCATTAAGCTCAGGTGATTTTTAAGACATTCTATATTTTATGATGAAATAATGGTGAATTTATGTGGAAATGATTGTTGTACTACGGCGACGTGGAGCTGCCAGCCATATAAATATAATTTGACTCAGTAACATGTAATAACGTGAAAGGTTTCATGTTATAACGTGATATTTATTACGTTATAACGTGATATCTATCACGTTATTTCGTGATGCACAAAACTATCATGTTATTTCATGATATGGTATTTTCACGTTTTATCGTGAAATTATCATGTTATTTTGTGATAAGAAATTATCACGTTATTCCGAGATATGAATCTATCACGTTATTTCATAATATGAAATTATCACGTTATTTCGAATTATGAAATTATCATTTTATTTTGTGATAAACATTTATCACGTTATTTCATGGTATTTTTATGTTATAACGTGAAAACATCATTATGGTTTTACTTTGATACACAGCCAATATACCTGTTCTGCTATTGTGCCACTAGAGGGCGCTAGAATACCAGTAATGGGCGCTACTTAGCTAAGGCTGTTTGCTTTTTTTTTTTTTTACTCTGATTATAGTGAAAACAAATAGAAAAAGTATTGGCTCATGCTTTTTATTGATCCTTAAATCCCCCTACATCACAGACGAGCCATGTTCCTTGACTGAACCTGGGAAGTGTTGAAGCACTGAATTACCTGAATAGCCAACATATCAGGAAATAACATGATAAATGCTTAACACGAAATAACGTGATAGTTGCATATCTCAGAATAACGTGATCATTTCTTATCTCAGAATAATGTGATAGTTGCATATCATGAAATAATATGATAGTTTCTTATCTCGGAATAACGTGGTAATTTCATATCACGAAATAATGTGATAATTTCTTGTTATAATGTGGTAATTCTCGTTATAACGTGAAAATACCGCATCATGAAATAACATGATAATTTCATATCACGAAATAACGTGATAAGTATCACATTATAACATGATAAATATCACGTTATAATATGAAACTTTTCACGTAATTACTTGATACTGAGCCAAATATATATTAGGGCTTGGCAGCTCAGAGCTTCCGTGGTTGTACAGAAGCTTCAGAGATCTATCGCTGAGATAGATGATGACTGGAGTGAAGTTTTAAGCAGAAACGAGGTGATAATCGCTTAACGCCATTGTCGCCGACTGACTTCCGCGTCAGTCAAACCTCGCTCTCCAGAGATGATCAATCACAGCAGAGCCAGTGCCAATCTGGTTCCCTCCCTCATAGTGCCACAATCCAACCCATAAGTTTCAAGCAAGAGAGCAGGAATTCCCTGCAGAAATCAACTTCGAGTGGGCCAGGGGGGCGCCAGTCCTTGTGTGCAGCACACATTTGTGCACGCGCAGTTAAAATCTACATGTGAATGCATTTTTTTTTTTTATGCGAGTGTGGTTTTGGCGCTGATCTAATGCCATAGATTTGGTCATCTCCACATTTGGTTGTTTTTCTTAATCTCTGCTGCACCCTGGTGTTCTCTTTTGTTAGTACATGTTCCTGCCATGTAATCAGTACACTCGTGTTCAATCAGTGCAGCTGTTTATTTAAGGTCACAGTTGAGGGTTAGTCGTTGGAGGTCCATTGTCGTTGGTGTTAGTGTCAAGCAGTCTGTGTCTTCCAGTGCTCCCATCTCAGTGAGTAGCCAGTGTTGGGTTTTTTGCACTCCATGTTTTTTGCACTGACTCAGTTCTGGATTTTTGCATTCCCCATTGTTATTGCCTGCCTTAGTTTTTCCTCACGTCCCAGGTTTCCCTCGCCCTTAGTAGGTTGAATTTGTATTTTTGTTGAACTCCTGTCCTCACCCTTTTTGTATTTATTTATTTTTTTTTTTGGGTGGCCTTCATTATTCCTTCAATATTCATGAATATTGAACTGGTTTTGTTCAGACCTCCTCTCCCCTGGATGGATTTATTTGCTAATCTTTTGTTTGTTAATAAAACACTGATTTTGGAACTTACCTCTTGTGTCCAAGCTGTCCTGCATTTTGAGGTTTGATTTTTGAATAGTTCCTAGCTCCCATACCATAGCACTTTTCCAGCATGGAAGACACTGGGAAAGTTCATGCCCCCATCACTCATAGCAAGAATGCACAGAAACCAGGCCAACACGGTAAAAATGGCCATATTCCGGAGGCAGTCGGAAGGGAAAGAGGTGTGTAGACTGTGGGCGTATCTCGTCCACAGTCTGTGGATGATCGCATCCAAAGTGTATTTAGACAACAGTTAGACAATACAGACTGCTGTCAGACGGCCATAAAAGGCACTGATGCCTGCCCAATGTCCAGACGTCCGGATGGCAAACACGGGGCTGGAGTGGGAGGCAGCGCTGTGTCCTCCCTTTGCACAGGACCTGCCAATACTGGAAATCAGAGTACAACCAATGTATGGACCTGATTCACACCTTATGTGTCCAAGCCGGCATCGGTGCGGTCACTCACTCACTCCTATGCAATCACATCTTCGCTCGCCCTCTCTTTCCCAGTGCTCACTGACCTCATGTGCGTGCATAGAACAGGTGCTGAAATAATGAAATGATCACTCAGTGTGTGTGTCTGTGTGTTCATAACGGCTGAATGAGCTGCTATGTGTTCACATGCTGTCAGCCACTGGACACCTTTTGCTGCACAACATTTGTCAGAAGCAGCCTTTCCAGCAAGCTTTAATTTATTTTTTTCCCACTTTATCATAATAAGCAGCACAACACAACCCTGTATTCCACGATGTCCGGTTGGATGATCACATGGTATTTATGCTGTGGTTGTTTGCAGTACACAGCAACCAGGTGAGAAGCTTTATCCCAGAGGCTGTGGCCCGTCCTGTCCACCCTGCCCGGTGAAACACTCCTGGGGCCATCCCAAAGGTGAGATTCATGTTTAATAATGTTGTCATGGGCTGGCGAAACAGTTCCACGTCATACCTCCTAAAGAGTGAGATGGTGATCAAGTAATAATATGTATATTACAGTGGCGAGATCCATTCAGCTGCAAGCCTCTGATGTGCACAATGATGCATGAGACCACAGAGAGGCGTATCTGCCTGTGGTGTCACAGATATGATGGGCATAACATTTCACATTATTTATGTTGCTCATGGGAAGGAATGGAAATATAGCTGTACTGTAAGGTTTTTTGTGGATATAAGAGCCTATTCAGATATGTGGCAGTGTGCACTGTGCAAGCATTGATCTGCAGCGGCACACGGTGCTTTTGGTTTGATTGCACGCTCTTCACATTCACTGCACATGATGAATGTCTACCACATGCATGTTATTACATATCAACATTTCCTTTGCCCTCCCTGGCCAGGGTTAAGGTTGGGGCTGATCCGATCCCATATCGGTTATCAGAACCAGATACCGACATAATTCATGGATCAAAATTTCCAGAGGGAGTTTTTCCTTAACACTGTTGACGGTGTGCTTGCTCTGGGGGTTGGTAAGGTTAGACCTTACTTGTGTGAGGCGCCTTGAGGCAACTTTGTTGTGAGTTGGCTCGATATAAAATAAATAAATTAAAAATAAATTGAATGAGGACTGGTAGGACAGGCCCCAAGACTGGATCTGTCCTGAAGCCCAATCAATATTTGGACAGTGTCTCTGTAACTATGGCTGTCCTAAAATAACAGAATGGGTCATTTTACCAAAAATGTGAAAACTAAGTGGCTCGGTATGCCCATCAGGGAATGTCAGCTGCACCGGCTGCAAGCGGAGGGACACCTGCCCCCAAACTCTGCCATCCACAGCATTAACCTCCAGGGAGCGTGGCAGTGGGTGCAGCTTAAGGCTCAAATTCCTGGCAACAGACGGATGCAGAACATTAGCGTCAGATCCAGAGTCTATGAACAACAATAAAGTCTCTGAAGAATCATCACTTGTGACTGTGGCTTTAACTTGGTTGGTTTCAATCCCAGCCTCCCGCCCTGGGGATGTGCGCTAAACAAACTGCTCAAAGGCTTTGGTGAAACAGCGCAGGGTAAAACAGGTGTCTGAATGGTGTCCCCACTCGGCTATGTCCCATGGAGCAGCACGACCTGACAGGTGGGAGATACAACCCCAATTCCAATGAAGTTGGGACGTTGTGTAAAATGTAAATCAAAACGGAATGCAATGATCACCTTTCCTTCTAACAACACTGGGAACTGAGGACACTAATTGTTTAAGCTTTATAGGTGGAATTCTTTCCCATTCTTGCTTGATGTATGACTTCAGTTGTTCAACAGTCCTGGGTCTCCATTGTCATATTTTGTGCTTCATAATGTGCCACACATTTTAATGGCTAACAGGTCTGAACTGCAGGCAGGCCAGTCTAGTACCCGCACTCTTTTACTATGAAGCCACGCTGTTGTAACACCTGCAGAATGTGGCTTGGCATTGTCTTGCTGAAATAAGCCGGGACATCCCTGAAAAAGACGTTGCTTGGATGGCAGCATGTGTTGCTCCAAAACCTGGATGTACATTTCAGCATTGATGATGCCACCACAGATGTGTAAGTTGCCCATGCCATGGGCGCTAACACACCCCCATAACATCACATATGCTGGCTTTTGAACTTTGCACTGGTAACAATCTGGATGGTCTTTTTCCTCTTTTGTCTGGAGGACACAACGTCCATGATTTCCTAAAACAAATTGAAATGTGGACTCATCCGACCACAGTACACTTTTCTACTTTGCGTCTGTCCATTTCAAATGAGCTCGGGCCCAAAGAAGGCGGCGGCATTTCTGGATGTTGTTGATGTATGGCTTTCGCTTTGCATGGTAGAGTTTTGACTTGTAGCGATGAACTGTGCTAACTGACAATGGTTTTCTAAAGTGTTCCTGAGCCCACACGGTAAGATCCTTTACATAATGATGATGGTTTTTAATGCAGTGCCACCTGAAGGATCGAAGGTCACAGGCATTCAATGTTGGTTTTCGGTCTTGCCGCTTACGTGTAGAAAGTCCTCCAGATTCTCTGAATCTTCTGATTATATTATGGACTGTAGATAATGGAATCCCTAAATTCCTTGCAGTTGAACATTTAAAAACCATTGTTCTTAAACTGTTGGACTATTTTTTTTTCATGCAGTTGTTCACAAAGTGGTGATCCTCGCCCCATCTTTGCTTGTGAACGGCTGAGCCTTTTGCGGATGCTCCTTTTATATCCAATCATGACACTCACCTGTTTCCAATTAGGTGTTCTTTGAGCAATCATCAACTTTTCCAGTCTTTTGTTGCCCCGTCCCAACTTTTTTGAAATGTGTTGCAGGCATCCATTTAAAAATGAGCAAATATTTGCACAAAAACAAAGTCTATCAGTTTGAACATTAAATATCCTGTCTTTATGGTGTATTCAATTGAATATAGGTTGAAGAGGATTTGCAAATCATTGTATTATGTTTTTATTTACATTTCACACAATGTTCCAACTTCATTGGAATTGGGGTTGTAATGAAAGTGATTTTGGCACGATCAGACGAAAAAGCTGCTGACTGGAGCTCAAAATGCAGCTTGTGAGAAGCGGCTTCATGTCAACTGATTCCCCAGAAAAATGATCTGGCCGGGAGAGCTGGCTGCAGAAATCAGCGTCTCTGTCATGGAAAAACTCGCAGCCAACGCCCATGATGACGTGGACGCCGCCGATGCCGATGTTGCTGTGGTGGGTGTGCTCCTATGATACCTTTTAGTGAGGTGACTGACTTGTGGACCCCCGAGCAGACATGAGCTGGTCTTGATGTATAAGTTCACAAATGCTGGTGCTCAGAGTCAATAAACTCTCTTCCTGTTGTTCACGCATCTGGCCTTGAACATGGAGCACCAGGTGAACATGTCCATTCTGACAGGAACCCCGACCCAGAAATACTGGACTTAAATGCGAGACTCACACCAGAACTTAGCGTAAAAAATGGGTTTTACTGTAGAGCCAGAAAAAGGTTGGTAAGCAGGCCACAATCAGTAACAGTATCCAAAACATGAGACAAAAAGACAAGGTCATAAACGGGCAAGTGGTTCAAAAACACGACAAAACAAGATGAAAGACTGTGAACAAGAGCTGGAATGAAGACACTAGGGAACAATGAACTGGCAAAGCATGTGTGCAAACAGAGGGTTTAAATAAGAAGAGTGATCAGAGCAGATGAAGTGCAGGTGTGGGAGAGCAGACAGGCAGGAGGCGTGACAAACAAAGAGACCAGATACACATAAATCCCACCACCAGCCAAGAGAGTGCAGTAAAGTCAAAAACCAAGCAAACCCCGCCATGAGCAGAAACAAAAGACACAAAATCCCCACACCAAGAAAATAACAATAAACACCAAACAACCTACTCCCCACATGACATATATGTTGTACTGGAGTTGATTGGGGTTGCCACAGCGGATACACCCAGATCCACATTGCTATCTGGCACAAGTCGCAAATCTTTTCTGCTTTACTTTGTAATTTGAGATTTTTGTCCTAGTGTACTTTTTATTATTAACATATATTATTTTATTATTGGTTTATTTTGTTAAGTGCTTATTATTAATGATGAAAGTGTGATTTTTCAGTGTGTGTGTGTGTGTGTGTGTGTGTATGTGTGTGTATATATATATATATATATATATACACTCAACAAAAATATAAACGCAACACTTTTGGTTTTGCTCCCGATTTGTATGAGATGAACTCAAAGATCTAAAACTTTTTCCATATACACAATATCACCATTTCCCTCAAATATTGTTCGCAAACCAGTCTAAATCTGTGATAGTGAGCACTTCTCCTTTGCTGAGATGATCCATCCCACCTCACAGGTGTGCCATATCAAGATACTGATTAGACACCATGATTAGTGCACAGGTGTGCCTTAGACTGTCCACAATAAAAGGCCACTCTGAAAGGTGCAGTTTTGTTTTATTGGGGGGGATACCAGTCAGTATCTGGTGTGACCACCATTTGCCTCATGCAGTGCAACACATCTCCTTCACATAGAGTTGATCAGGTTGTCAATTGTGGCTTGTGGAATGTTGGTCCACTCCCCTTTAATGGCTGTGTGAAGTTGCTGGATATTGGCAGGAACTGATACACACTGTCGTATACGCCGGTCCAGAGCATCCCAAACATGCTCAATGGGTGACATGTCCGGTGAGTATGCCGACCATGCAAGAACTGGGATATTTTCAGCTTCCAAGAATTGTGTACAGATCCTTGCAACATGAGGCCGTGCATTATCCTGCTGCAACATGAGGTGATGTTCTTGGATGTATGGCACAACAACGGGCCTCAGGATCTCGTCACGGTATCTCTGTGCATTCAAAATGTCATCAATAAAATGCACCTGTGTTTTTCATCCATAACAGACGCCTGCCCATACCATAACCCCACCGCCACCATGGGCCACTCGATCCACAACATTGACATCAGAAAACCGCTCACCCACACGACGCCACACACGCTGTCTGCCATCTGCCCTGAACAGTGTGAACCGGGATTCATCCGTGAAGAGAACACCTCTCCAACGTGCCAAACGCCGGCGAATGTGAGCATTTGCCCACTAAAGTCGGTTACGATGACGAACTGGAGTCAGGTCGAGACCCCGATGAGGACGACGAGCATGCAGATGAGCTTCCCTGAGACGGTTTCTGACAGTCTGTGCAGAAATTCTTTGGTTATGCAAACCGATTGTTTTAGCAGCTGTCCGAGTGGTTGGTCTCAGACGATCTTGGAGGTGAACATGCTGGATGTGGAGGTCCTGGGCTGGTGTGGTTACACATGGTCTGCGGTTGTGAGGCTGGTTGGATGTACTGCCAAATTCTCTGAAACGCCTTTGGAGATGGCTTATGGTAGAGAAATGAACATTCAATACACGAGCAACAGCTCTGGTTGACATTCCTGCTGTCAGCATGCCAATTGCACGCTCCCTCAAATCTTGCAACATCTGTGGCATTGTGCTGTGTGATAAAACTGCACCTTTCAGAGTGGCCTTTTATTGTGGGCAGTCTAAGGCACACCTGTGCACTAATCATGGTGTCTAATCAGCATCTTGATATGGCACACCTGTGAGGTGGGATGGATTATCTCAGCAAAGGAGAAGTGCTCACTATCACAGATTTAGACTGGTTTGTGAACAATATTTGAGGGAAATGGTGATATTGTGTATGTGGAAAAAGTTTTAGATCTTTGAGTTCATCTCATACAAAATGGGAGCAAAACCAAAAGTGTTGCATTTATATTTTTGTTGAGTGTATAAAGAGCAAAAAGGAAGCGATTGCAGCTCACAGTGATTCCAACTGAAAATAATAGAGAAGCAACCTGAGCTTCTTCTGGCATTTTTACATAAAACAAACACAATAACAACATCTATAAACCCAGAGAATATATTCACAAGAGTTTTAGGCACAATATTGTAGCGAAATTCTAAATCGTCTCACATGCGGGCACCAAAAATACATTGTAACAAAATTACATGCCTCGCAACGGGGGACCAAAATACATGTAACAAATTTGTAAAGCCTCACACCAGGGGACCAATAAATAATGTAGTAAATTTACAGGTCCTTCACATGGGCGCACCAATAAATACATATGTGGTGAATAAGTGTTGTTAAACTCCCAAATTGAATTAAATTGGCCTAGACCTCATTTAATGGGTCACCAAAATAATTAACAATGTTAGGGTTTAATAATATTATAATCCTCGGGGCACCACCTATTAAAGTACCTACCTAGCATAGGTACTTTAATTTATACATTCATTAATTTATCAGTCTCAATTTAGTTAACCAGTCTCAGGTCTGAAAGTCTGAATTCTACGATACGATTGACCAAAGGTTTGTTTCTGAACACAAAATGGATCACAGCAGAAATATTTACATTTTATTTACAATTATACAAAAATGAACAGTTTACTGGCATTTTTGTGGACAGTGATTAAATAAGTTAATTTATGGACACAATTTGCTTACTCATGAGACGAAAGAAAGAGAGATAAAGCTTAAAGACTTCAAGTAAATAGTGAGTAAAATAAGTATTTGAACACCCTGCGATTTTGCAAGTTCTCCCACTTAGAAATCATGGAGGGGTCTGACATTTTCATCTTAGGGGCATGTCCACTGTGATATAATCTAAAAAAAAAAAATCCGGAAATCACAATGTATGATTTTTTAAAAATAATTTATTTGTGTGTTACTGCTGCAAATAAGGATGTGATCCCCTACCAACCAGCAAGAATTCTGGCTCACACAGACCTGTTCATTTTTTTTTAAGAAGCCCTCTTATTCTGCACTCTTTACCTGTGTTAATTGCACCTGTTTGAACTTGTTACCTGTATAAAAGACACCTGTTCACACACTCAATCAATCGCACTCCAACCTGTCCACCACAGCCAAGACCAAAGAGCTTTCTATGGACACCAAGGGCAAAACTATAGACCTACACAAGGCTGGGATGGACTACAGGACAACAGGCAAGCAGCTTGGTAGAAGACAACAACTGTTATGAATACTTATTAGAAAGTGGAAGAAACACAAGATGACTGTCAATCTCCCTTGGTCTGGGATTCCATGCAAGATCTCACTTTGTGGGATAAGGATGATTCTGAGAAACTCAGAACTACACAGGAGGACCTGGTCAATGACCTGAAGAGAGCTGGGACCACAGTCACAAAGATTACATTAGTAACACATGATGCTGTCATGGTTTAAAATCCTGCAGGGCAGCAAGGTCCCCCTGCTCAAGCCAGCACATGTCCAGCCCTGTTTGAAGTTCACCAGTGACCATCTGGATGATCCAGAGGAGGCATGGGAGAAGATCATGTGGTCAGATGAGACCAGAATAGAACTTTTTGGAATCAACTCCACTTACCATGTTTAGAGGATGAGAACAACCCCAAGAAAACATCCCAACCGTGAAGCATGGGGGTGGAAACATCATACTCTGTGGGTGCTCTTCTGCAAAGGGGACAGGACGACTGCACCGTATTGAAGGGAGGATGAATGGGGTCATGTATTGTGAGATTTTGGCAAACAACCTCCTTCCCTCAGTAAGAGCATTGAAGATGGGTCATGGCTGGGTCTTCCAGCATGACAATGACCCCAAACACATAGCCAGGGCAACTGAGGGGCTCCGTAAGAAGCATTTCAAGGTCCTGGAGTGGCCTGGCCAGTCTCTCGACCTGAACTCGATAGAAAATCTTTGGAGGGAGCTGAAACTCCAAGCCTGAAAGATTTGGAGAAGATCTGTATGGAGAACTCTGAGTTACAGGCCTGTTGTACTGTGAGCCACAGTGTGGGGATGCACGGGGGATGTCTCCAAGAGCTTATCTACAGATCTCCAGATGGACTTAGGAATTTCAGAGCTAGGAGTGAAAACAACAGTCTCTGTCCCCAGTTCGAATCCTCAGGTTTTTGTTGAGACACCATTAATGTATTTATTTATTTATTCATTTATTTATGACGAATCAAGGCCATGCGCTACAATATACAAAAGGTTTAATGCTGTTGTCCACGTGGAGCCCAATCAGAGCATCTCAAATGCATTTCTCCTGTCGTGAGTTTTTACCCATAATGCACTGCCAAGGCATGTCCACACTAAAACCTTCAAAATTAGTGCAATGCTTTAAAAGTAAAACATACCTGATATTTCCACTTTATAAACCTTCAGACATTGTGTTAATTTAAATAATGTCCGAAATTAGTTTGGTTAAAATTTTAACCATAAGTTAAAACTGTATGCCTCTGGATGGCATGGGTGACATTGCTGGCAAGTTAGTATGGCATCAGGAAAAATGTTTTTTTTTTTTTCCTCATTTTCTTCTGTGATTAGTTCTTCTTTGACTGAAGAGAATAGAGCAGAAGAGCTGCACACAAAGAAGAGCTTTTCTTTGTCTGCAGAGGATAGAATTGTACATCTGCTACAAAACATGTAGTAGTCTAAAAATTATTGGACCAAAATTTCTAAGATCCGCTGATGGTTTTCAAAGTTATCTGAAAAGCTAATCCGATAATGAAAACATTAGCTTCGATAATTAGCGGATTAGTGGAACTGTGCCCACCACTGACTGTACATCTGATTGAAAAGAGCTGCATTTTGAAATCAGTGACACATATTGACTGCTAGGCCCATCCTGCACAGTAGTTGGTGCTGTGTACCACAAAAGTTCTAATCCACCTTAGTACAAGAAGAAAATGCTTGATTCATGGACCCCTAGTGACACCAAATTGTGAGTAAACAACAGAATATGCCAGAAATGCGGTCCACGTTGTTAAAAGCTGGGTCTTCCAGCATGACAATGACCCCAAACACATAGCCAGAGCAACTGAGGGGCTCCGTAAGAAGCATTTCAAGGTCCTGGAGTGGCCTGGCCAGTCTCTCGACCTGAACTCGATAGAAAATCTTTGGAGGGAGCTGAAACTCCAAACCTCAAAGATTTGGAGAAGATCTGTATGGAGAACTCTGAGTTACAGGCCTGTTGTGCTGTGGGCCACAGTGTGGGGATGCACGGGGGATGTCTCCAAGAGCTTATCTACAGATCTCCAGATGGACTTAGGAATTTCAGAGCTAGGAGTGAAAACAACAGTCTCTGTCCCCAGTTCGAATCCTCAGGTTTTTGTTGAGACACCATTAATGTATTTATTTATTTATTCATTTATTTATGACGAATCAAGGCCATGCGCTACAATATACAAAAGGTTTAATGCTGTTGTCCACGTGGAGCCCAA
This sequence comes from Thalassophryne amazonica, assembly GCF_902500255.1. Classification (NCBI taxonomy): domain Eukaryota; kingdom Metazoa; phylum Chordata; class Actinopteri; order Batrachoidiformes; family Batrachoididae; genus Thalassophryne; species Thalassophryne amazonica. The sequence continues at coordinate 22,556,588 of NC_047108.1, forward strand.
TCAGAGCATCTCAAATGCATTTCTCCTGTCGTGAGTTTTTACCCATAATGCACTGCCAAGGCATGTCCACACTAAAACCTTCAAAATTAGTGCAATGCTTTAAAAGTAAAACATACCTGATATTTCCACTTTATAAACCTTCAGACATTGTGTTAATTTAAATAACGTCCGAAATTAGTTTGGTTAAAATTTTAACCATAAGTTAAAACTGTATGCCTCTGGATGGCATGGGTGACATTGCTGGCAAGTTAGTATGGCATCAGGAAAAATGTTTTTTTTTTTCCTCATTTTCTTCTGTGATTAGTTCTTCTTTGACTGAAGAGAATAGAGCAGAAGAGCTGCACACAAAGAAGAGCTTTTCTTTGTCTGCAGAGGATAGAATTGTACATCTGCTGCAAAACATGTAGTAGTCTACTGACTGCTAGGCCCATCCTGCACAGTAGTTGGTGCTGTGTACCACAAAAGTTCTAATCCACCTTAGTACAAGAAGAAAATGCTTGATTCATGGACTCCTAGTGACACCAAATTGTGAGTAAACAACAGAAAATGCCAGAAATGCGGTCCAGGTTGTTAAAAGCGGCATTTCTCCTTTAACTGGAGTCACCTTATATAGTATGCATGTTTCTCCAGTGATTTGAGCAGGCAGCGGTTGATTCATGAGATATAACATGAAGACGCTCAGGCTGAAAGAAATACAGGTAATTTACTCCTCCTCTATTTTGTATAAAACCTGTGTAACCTCTTTTTTTTGCTCTCTGAGGGACATATTTTGAAATAACCTCTTAATTTTGACACACCAATGACACATCTTCAGATAATTAAATCTAAAGTTATCTTCCTTAAACTCAAACTGAAAGCAAATCTCTACAACTTGAAATAAATTAATTAAAAATATAAAATACAGCTTCCTGATGAAGTGGTGTAGAGGGGGTTTTTCTTAAAAAGAAAACCTGATAGTTCAGCTACAATTTGCCAAAAGGTACATTTGAGATGCAAGCCTAGATTTGATGTTTTCGTGAAAGAAACTTTTTTGTATTTCTTCATAATTGATGTAAATAAAGTCCAAGACATACTCAGTGACTTGGAAATGTTCATGTTTCCATCCCCTGACTTGTCTGAAGAAAACTGGCAATAAAACCTATTATTATTTACAGGTATTATCAAGTTTTAGAGATTTGCTGTGAGTTTGAGGAAGATAATTGTAGAATTTTATTCTTTATATTTTTTGTATTTCTTGTATTTGAAATGGCATAAACAAAGTACAATGTGTGAAATACCAAGTGTTCCAATACTTTTTGAGGACACTTTATCCTAACCTTGATGATGAGTGCAAAATGAGTGTTGTATTATTACTGTTTTGTTTAAGAATGTTTAATTGCTGCACTTTGTGTGGAATCATAGTCATATCGTAGGTGAAGGACCTAAATGACATGGTTAGATGGTGAGGAGCTCCCAGGCATGCGAGTGGTAAATAAAGAAAAATGCATTTACTTAAAAAAAAAAAAGACTGAAGAAATGACATGGTGAAATGCTGAAGAGCTTCACTCATTCATTTCCACAACATATACATATTATACAAATAATGAAAGTTTGAGTTCAGTGGTACAAATATTTCATGAGGTGAAAGCTGGAACATACCATTCAACTCAACTTCACCTCTTTGAATGGTATGTTCCAGCTTTCACAGAATTAAATATTCGTTCCATTTAAAGAATGTTGTTACGGTTCGGACGAGCGTGGAGGATGAATCCAAAAGCAGGGAGCAGAAATGCATGTTAGAAAATAGATTTATTTTACAATGGAATAATGTACAGAAGAAGAATGATAAGCAGGGGTGTAGTCTAGTTGGGTGGAGACGGGCCCGCACGACGGTGGAATTGGGGGATCCGTAGTTCCGTCAGCTTTGGTTCGGATGTGGAGGATTCGGAGCCAGGTGGCCGCCACAAGCTGTCGACGAGGCTGGGGGAGAGACACAGATGGGTGAGTGCTGAACCAGTCACTTCCAAAAGCGGTTCACACAGTCAATCAATGATAACTTATCACAGCTGGTCCAGATAAGCATGCAGTTAGACAGATTGATTCAATTCAGATTCTTCGAGTTGTTCTTTATCAGGAAAAGTTCACAGTTCAGTTTGTATGTTATTCCAAGCATAGTTCAGTGTGCAGCAGCTTGTGTGAGCAAAAGGAGAGTAAACACTTAACTTGGCAGATGTGGAGCGTGGGAGCTCCGTAACAGGTGGCAGATGAGGCTTGGTTGCAACAGGTTGCGTCAGAGATAAGCTGCGGCTCTTTCGGGCTGGTGTGTGGAAACCGAGAGAGGAAAAATATATCAGCATGAACAAAATGACCAGTCTTACCATGGAAGGTTTGCAGAGTTTCTGGCGAAGATGAAATGAGGAGCCAGGGTTCATATGCTGATTAGATGTGAAACAGGTGTGTCGATCAGCCTGTGGCACGCCACCTGTGCAGGCGAGGGAGAGAGGAGGGAGGAGAGAGGAGCAGCAGCAGGAACAGAACAGGCAGCCCACAACAATACCCCCCTCCCCCCCTGAATGGGAGCCCACAGGCGACCTACCAGGCTGACCAAGATGATCCCGGTAGAAGTCCCTGAAGATTAACCACCCGGTCCACAACAAAGGGTCCAATGTAACGAGGTGCCAACTTGGGCGAGTCAGTTTGCAGTGGGATGTCCTTGGAAGAAAGCCACACCTTCTGCCCGGGTCGATAGTTGGGAGCGGGAGTCCGATGCCGGTCTGCATGGCTCTGCGTCTGGGTTCTAGTCCCTAGCACGGCAGAGTGGGCAGCCTTCCACACCCGACGACACTTCTTGAGATGGAGTTGAACTGAGGGTACAGAGATCTCTTCTTCCTGTGACGGAAATAGTGGGGGTTGATAGCCGAGGGATGCTTCGAACGGGGAGAGTCCTGTGGCGGAAGCAACTTGCGAGTTGTGGACATACTCCACCCAAGGCAGGTGTAGGCTCCAGTCCATCGGATGGGCGGTGGATACACACTGTAAGGTGGTCTCATGGTCTTGGTTAGCCCACTCTGCCTGTCTGTTGGTTTGAGGATGAAACCCGGACGACAGGCTGACCAAGGCCCCAAGAGCAGCACAGAAACTTTGCCAGACCTGTGAGGTGAACTGGGGTCCTCGGTCAGATACGATGTCCAGGGGGATACCATGCAGCCGGACAACGTGGAGGACCAGAAGGTTGGCGGTCTCCTTGGCGGATGGTAGCTTTGGCAGGGGCACGAACTGGACTGCCTTGGAGAAGCGATCCACGATTATGAGGATGACGGTATGACCCTGGGATGGAGGGAGACCGGTGACAAAGTCCATACCGATATGAGACCATGGGCGTCCAGGAACAGGGAGAGGTTGCAGCAGCCCGGCTGGTGGTTGATATGATGTCTTCCCTCGGGCACAGACCGAGCATGCCTGCACAAACTCCCTCACATCGGCTTGAGCTGAGGGCCACCAGGAGCGACGGCAAAGGAGGTCCAAAGTCCGGGCAACCCCGAGATGGCAGGCCAACCAAGAGGAATGGCAGAACTGAAGGACTTGGGAATGGACTTCAGGAGGGACAAACAGCCGGCTGGGTGGACCTCCCCCGGGGTCCGGATGGCATGTGATTGCTTCCTGGACAGCCTTCTCCACATCCCAGGTCATTGCCCCCACGATCATGGATCGGGGCAGGATAGTGTCAGGTGTTTCCGGTGGATCCTTAACTGGGGAACACTGTCAGGAAAGAGCATCGGGTTTGGTGTTCTTACTGTCGGGACGGTAGGATATGGTGAAGTTGAAATGTCCAAAAAACAACGACCACCTGGCTTGCCGAGTATTTAACCGTTTGGCGGATTGGATGTATTCCAGATTACGGTGGTCTGTCCAAACAATAAAGGGAACTACGGTCCCCTCCAGCCAATGTCTCCACTTGGCTAGCGCTTCTTTAATAGCTAGGAGTTCCCGGTTACCCATGTCATAATTTCTTTCAGCGGGGGTCAAACGACGTGAGAGAAATGCGCACTGGTGTACCCGCTGGTCCTTCTCTGACCATTGTGATAGCACAGCACCTAGCCTAGAGTCAGACACATCCACCTCAACAATTAGCTAGCGATCGGGATCTGGTTGGGTGAGAATGGGCGTGGTGGCGAAGCGTTCCTTAAGTTGAGAGAAGGCGGTGTCAGCCTGAGGAGTCCATTGAAAACTGGTTTTGGTAGAAGTGAGCGCCGTGAGTGGAGCGGCGATCTGGCTGAACCCACGAATGAAGCGCCGATAGAAATTGGCGAACCCGAGGAATTGCTGTAACTGTTTTACGCACGTGGGAACCGGCCAGTCCACCACCACGTTGACCTTGGTGGGATCAGGTTTGACTTGATTATGGGCAATTATGTATCCCAGGAATGATACAGTGTCCTGGTGAAACCCGCAATTTTCGGTCTTGACAAACAGTTGGTTCTCCAACAGCTGTTGGAGAATGAGACAAACGTGTTTGATGTGTTCAGAGAGATTAGGCGAGAAGATCAAAATATCATCCAAGTAGTCGAAAATGAAACGGTTCAGGAAATCCCGCAAAACGTCATTAACTAGCGCCTGGAAGGTTGCCGGGGCTTTAGTGAGACCGAAAGGCATCACCAAGTACTTGAAATGACCGAGTGGTGTATTGAACGCGGTCTTCCACTCGTCCCCCTCCTTGACACGCACCAGGTGATATGTGTTGCGAAGATCCAATTTAGAGAATATGGTTGCCCTGTGCAAGGAACTAAACGCTGAATCGAGAAGAGGAAGTGGGTACTGATTGCGGACCGTTACAGCGTTTAGCCCCTGAAAATCTATGCAGGGGCGACGGGTCCCATCCTTCTTACCAACAAAAAAGAAACCTGCCCCCAGGGGTGAGGAAGAAGACTGGATCAACCCAGCAGCCAAGCAGTCCCAGATGTAGGTCTCCATTGACTCACGTTCCAGGTGGGATAGATTGTACAGCCTCCCAGATGGTAAGGGAGCGCCTGGAAGCAAGTCAATGGCACAATCATAAGGACGGTGAGGAGGAAGCGAGAGAGCACGATCCTTGCTGAATACTTCACCAAGGTTGTGATACTCAGCCGGGACTAAAGACAAATTAGGTGGTGAGACAACCTTCTCCTTGACCACAACACTGGGAGGAACTGAGGAACTAAGACACCCCTTCAGACAGGCTTCGCTCCACCGAGTGATAACCCCGGACCGCCAATCCATTCCGGGATTGTGTTTATAAACAGGGGTGCACATAACTGGTACTCATCATGCTCGTGTGTGCTTAAAATTGAATTGAGCTTTATTGTCATTGCATAAAATACAATGAAATTCCGTGTGGTACCTCTTAACAAAAGAACACAACATATGACAACAAAAGACAGCAGAGGAAAACATACATCAGCATACAATAACATATTACAACAGAAGACAACATACAGCACTTTAGTATAATAAAATAGGAAAGTAAAAATAAAAATACAAAATAATAATAATAGCAACATACAAGTGGTGCAAAATGGCAGAGAGAAAGTAGTGCAAGATATGGAATTAGTGCAAGGTATAAATGAATAAGTTATTGAATTAAATTGAATTGAGCTTTTATTGTCCTTATATATGATGCAATGAAATTCCGAGTAGTACCTCTTTAACAAAGGAAGACAACATATGACAGTATTTATTTTTAAGTTTTATGTAATGCAAAAGAAGTGATGGATGATACAGCTCTGGGAAAGAAACTGTTCCTCAGCCTCCTAGTCTGAGATTTGATTGTTCAGTATCTCCGTCCAGAAGGAAGAGGAACAAAAATATCATGTGCTGGGTGGGTGGGATCTTTGATAATGCTGTTGGCTTTCTTGCGTAGGCGGTCAGCATACACTGAGTCCAGATCTGGAAGAGGACTTCCAATGATCCTCTGCGCTGTTCTCACCTCCCGGGTCAGGTCCTTTGTCTTGCACTGTACAGCTGGAATACCATACAGTCATGCAGAGACAAAGGATACTTTCGATTGTGCTCTTATAAAAGTTCACAAGTAGTTGTGGGGGGAGTCCAGTCCGCTTAAGTTTCCTCAAAAAGAAAAGTCTTTGATGGGCCTTCTTAATGAGGTATGAGGTGTTAAGAGTCCAGGTGAGATCAGCTGTGATATGGAGTCCCGAGGTACTTGATGTCGTTCACACGTTTCACTTCAACACCATGTATGAATGGGGGTGTATGTGCAGTTCTTTTAGTTGTCCTGTAGTCCACGACAATCTCCTTGGTTTTGGTGGCGTTCAGAACTAGGTTGTTGTCTGAGCACCACCGTGCCAGATGGTGAATCTCCTCTCTGCATTGGGTTTCATCGTTGTTGGTTATGCAGCCTATTGCTACAGTATCATCAGCATATATTACAAAGGTATTGGAGGCATAACTGGGGGTGCAGTTGTGTGTAAAGAGTGTGAAGAGTACTGGACTGAGCACGCAGCCCTGCAGTGTACCAGTGTTTAAAATGATTGTGGACGATGTGTGGTCCCCTATTCTCACCACTTGTGGTCTGTTGGTAAGAAAGTCTCTGATCCATGAACACAGTGAAGGGGTCAGTCCTAGATTGCAGAGTTTAGCTACCAGTTTATGAGGGATTATTGTGTTAAATGCAGAGCTATAGTCAATGAATAGCATCCTGACATATGTGCCAGGTTGCTCCAGATGAGACAGGCCCGTATGAAGTACAATGCAGATGGCATCCTCTGTGGAACGATTCCTCCTGTAGGCAAACGGGTGTTTGTCTAGATTAAGTGGAATGCTGTTCCCGATATGTTTCAGGATAAGTCTCTCAAAGCATTTTGTGATAACAGGAGTCAGAGCCACTGGTCTGTAGTCATTAAGACAAGTTACTGCTGACTTTTTAGGCACAAGTATAATGACAGATGATTTATTATTATTTATTTATGATGGTGCTGAAGAATAAGATATGGCTGTTGCTCTTCAGGTTTGGGGGGCTGGGCCACTCCTCCGCTTTCTTGTGTATCAAAACGTGCGAAGAACTGGTTCAAGGTGTCAGGTAGCGATTGTTCATAGCTGATCTGCTGTTTGTTGCATTTGTAGTCTGCCATGTTCTTAATGCCTTTCCACATACTGCAAGGATTGTTGTTATTAGGTTCTTCCTCTATGCGCCTCCTTTATGCCCTTCTTCAGGTCTTTTCTGGCCCTGTTGTAAGTCAACATGTCACCTGCTCGATAAGCAGTGTCTCTGGCCCTAAGCAGACTGCGCACTGTGCTGTCCAGCCATGGTTTCTGATTTGGAAACACTTTGATGTTCTTGGTTGGCAGGACGAAGTCTGTGCAGAAATGAATATAGGACAAGACAGAAGATGTGTACTCCTCAATGTCTGCACCTTGTCTGAACACCTCCCAGTCAGTACTCTCAAAATAGTGGTGCAAGATTGAAGTGGCTTCGTCGCTCCATACTTTTACAGTTTTTACCACTGGTCTGGACCTGCAGATCAGAGGTCTGTATGTTGGGATCAGTTCTACTGAGATGTGATCAGACAATCCAAGGTGTGAAGAGGCTGTAGCTTTATAAACCCTTGCGATGTTGGTGTATAGACCTGGTCTAGTATGTTATTGCCTCTGGTCGGAAAGTTAATATTTTTGTGGAGTTTAGGCATCACTGTTTTTAGGTCTGTATGATTGAAATCACCCGCCACTATCAGTACTGCATCAGTCTGTGCATTCAGTCGGTTGTTAATAGCTCTGTGCAACGTTTCCAGAGCTAGCTTAGCATTAGCCTGTGGTGGAATGTACACAGCCATAATGAGAGTAACGGAAAACTCCCTTGGCATGTAAAATGGTCTACACCTCACCATCAGATACTCCAGATCTGGTGAACAAAATCATTGATGCACAGCAGACAGCACACAGAGGGAAACACTTTTCCTACAATCTGCCATTGCTTTCCTCCTATGAAGCACTTCCCTTGTGTTTTCTGCTGCACATCATTTATTTTTACCATGCATCAGCACCATGAGTACCAGTTATGTGCATGCCTGTTTATAAATCCAGGGGTGGCCTAAAACCAACTGGGATGGAGGGAATAACAAAAAACTGAATTATTTCACGGTGGTTCCCTGACACCACTAACATGACTGGAGCTGTGCAGTGTGTGATAGAAGGAAGTGGGGTGCCGTCTAGAGCATGCACTGACAGTGGGGAAGGAAGTGGCTCTAATGACAACCTAGCCTGGGAAGCTAAGGTTGAGGCAATGAAACTGCCCTCAGCACCCATGTCAATGAGTGCAGAAACCAAAAGAGTTTCACCACCAAAGCAAAGCGTGGCCAGGATTTGAGTGCGATTTGATCCTCCACTTGTGAATTTAGCTTGGCTCACCCATAATCTGATTTCTACCGGTGAGCGTGGGCCTTTTGGCCGAACGGGGCAGGTGCTAAGGCTATGGCCCTTAGCACTACAATATAAACATTCCCTTGCTGCCAGCCTCCGTAAGCATTCTTCGGGGGGCAATTTGGCCCTGCCGAGCTGCATAGGCTCACCAGCAGGGGAAGCCGGTGTTTCAGAGGACGACTCAATGTTGCTTGGTAGAGGCAGACCGGAGTATGCCGAGGGGAGGGGTGAGCGGAAAAGTCCCGGTCAGCCCGATGGCCTCTGTCCCGGCGGTGCTCTCTGATGCGGTGGTCTAACCAAATACTTAACGAAATAAGCGCATCCAGGTCGCTGGGTTCATCCCGGATGGCCAGTTTGTCTTTCAGGGCTTCACTCAGGCCGTTTAGAAAAGCGCTATGTAAGACGCCATTGTTCCATTCGGATTCAGCCGCCAAGATTCTGAAATCCACCGCGAATTCCACGGCACTGCGCTGACCTTGCTTTAATGATAACAGCCATCGGGAGACGGCGTCCCTCTTGGAGGGATGATCAAAAACCAGCCTGAGTTCTTTTGTAAACGATTCAAATGAATGGAAAAGCAAGGAGTCGTTGCTCCAGAGCGCGGTGGCCCAGGAGCGCGCGTCTCCCCGGAGCAAATTGATAACATATGCTACCTTGCTTTCATTCGAGCAGTACTGAGAAGGAAGCTGACTGAACACCAACGAGCACTGCATAAGGAAAGCGGCGCACGTCTCTACTGTCAGAGAAGATGACTTTAAGCTTGGCTTTATCTCAACATGAGGTGACGTGCTGTTGGATTAACATGCAAAGAGTTTGGTACTTTCCAGAAGCAAGTGATCATACTGGACTTTCCATGATTAATGGGGATTTCCAGAGAGTGGCTGCAGATGTGGAAACAATCATGTGTGCTTAAATCATTAAATGTTCTAATCAGACAAAGTTTTATGTGATAAAAATTAAAGGAAATGTGTCTTCTTTACTGATAAGAATGTTGAGAAGAGTTAATAAGGTATGAAAATCAGACTTGGGAAATGACTGATCAATGATTATAATGGTTTATGTGATTTGTGTTATGATGATCAAATGAATTGTTTTTGGAAAAGGTTACAATGAAGTGATTAATCAATGATTAATTTGTTGTAACTTGAAGAAATGATTTATAAATGAGGGTATTGATTATAATGTTTTAAAGACTTAAAGTGTAGGCAGATTGGACTGGTTTAAGAGAAAAACAGGAAGGGCGTTTGCTGTTAAGTTGAGATGGAAACTTCCAGAACAGATGAGGGAGGGAGTGGATCTGAGTCAATGCTCCCTGATGACTAAGGACAAAAAGTGTGTAAAAGGGAACTAAAAACAGGAAGCTGGGTTATTCTTCAGAACTCTGCAAAAGGCTCCTAAAGGATACACAAGTGCTGACCAGCTTGTGGAGATCTACTGGACTATTTCACATCGAGAGTGAGAGTTTTGGAGCAGGAACCATCAAAGAGAGATTTCTGTACGCGTCCACATGGACGTTCCAGGGAAGGAGCTGCAGATGGAGAAGATAACCATTGGCCCTCATCCTGTGGATGCTATATTGATCTAAGATTTCTCTCTCAGATCCCAACAACCTACGGACCGATACTCGGCAGACGGGCGTTGGTCCTGACTGGTGGCTACCGGCTGAAGAAACCCCAATGTTCGACGGATGTTGGATGTAGGTTGACTTTGATCAACCGAAGAAGGAATATTTTTCGAAATATTTAAGTTGGATTTAGGTTGGCTTTTGGTCAACTGAAATTGGATTAACATTCGGCATACAGATATTGGATGTAGGTTGGCTATTACCAACTGAAGAGGAATTTATTCACCAATTGAGGTCAAGATCCCCTGGCCAGGGAGCACGATCTCAGATCCTCATACTCTCACCTCAAAAGGACTTTTAGGAGATTAGGACAATCCCCTTTAAAGTGAGTGATTAGGTTAATGTGTTAAAATCAAATAATTATCTGCCAATCAAATTTATAATCATGCTATAATCAGTTCTGTATTATTAATTGAAAAATACAATCCAGTGTAACTATGTTATTTGCCCTTGCACATCCTGCAATAAATTTCTACTTGCAGTTAACGTGCTAATTCTGGACATTGGATTATTAAATCTTCTGGAGGTGTAAATATGAAGTACATTGGGTGTATAACATCAAACTGTTCTTAAAGGTTGGTCTGGTTAACGAAAATAAACACATCCCTGAGGTCCTTTATGTGGACCGCTAAAACATAATTCTAGCAACTTCCCAAGCGCCCTGATCCATTAGAGTGAGAGCTGCCGTTAATGGGCGTGGCTGGTTTGTATCCTGGTTCTGGTGGAGGCTATTCGACCGGGGTGCGAGCCCAGCTTCAGCGGGGTGGACGTCCGGATGAAGGCAGTGAGCAGCTAGACGAATCTCCTCGCCACCAGCTTAATGAGCCTTCGAGCGGCCCTGCCGGGTAGGACCCGTGGGGAGTTCATGGGCTGGACCCTTGTGACGGAGAGCTGGTACACATTTGAATAAGGGGCATGTGCGGGATCTGACACGTGGCGCCCAAACACAGACCTGACAAGGAGTTGTCGGGTCCGAGGAAGAATCCCGACCAAAGGATTAATTATCCCAGAGAATTGGGATCGAGGACAAGAAGCAGACGTGCAGCTGCTGGATTGTTTAGACGAGGACGAGAAGCAGACGTGTGGCTGCCGGATCGTCATTGGAGACGAGGAAGGGAAGCAGACGGGTAAGCTTGCTGGACCTGATCATTAAAAAAGGCAGCTACGAGAGCCATACCGGGCTGTCTGGTGATCTACAAGGGAGAGTAGAGTCATCATTCCGTGAGAGTTCCTGAGGAAAGAAGTGGGAAAGGAGCGACTGAAGAGGAGCAGTTAAGCTGAGTCCTGAAATCAACGCTGAATAGCCAAATAGTCTGTCGCTTATCCCTGACTCAAAGTGCTAAGAGAGGCTTTAGGAGGCAGATGACTCGAGACGACAAAGACCGTAGCTGCAAAGGTCAAGAAGACAGCAGTGGCGGAATCGACAATCTCAGTAATCAAAAGAGAAGAGAGAGGATTATATTACAGAATAAGTAGTAAAATATGGCGGATGACATGGTAGCAAGTCCCGAACCGAGTCCTGTAGTACAACCCAAAGAGGAGGAGGTGAGACTCCCAAAAGATGATTCAATGGTCCCTCATCTACCTCATAGGATAGTGCTGTATGGACGAGGATATGATACGTGGGCTAAATCTGTTCAACAGTATTTTAGAAACCGGAATGTGGAATCAGATGAAGACCTTATTAAGAAAGAGATTGACGTGGCCATGGATGAAACAGGGGTGTACTACCCGGGTCTTCAGAAAGAGGGACAAGTGTTGGTGGTTTTGGCATGTCTGTCAGCTCCGAGAGGCAAGAAAGAGATCAAGGCATGGCTTGAGTGGTGGTGTGACCTCCTGGTGAAAACATGGGACAGGGGACGAATCACGGTCTTGATAAGCCCCGAAAAGAATTACGACCCCATAGTGAAATTGACAACTAAATTGCTGGAAGTAGATGCAATCTTGGATAATGTTACATCAAGGGCAGAATCTCTGTATGCTGAGAATAAACCCGTGGCAGAAAGATTGAAGGAGGAGGGAAGGAGACTTAAAGAAAAATATCCCGACAAAGACGAGATGGAGAGTCAATTGCATCAGGAAGATGAAAGTGACGATGATTCTGAGGAAGAGGTGAATGGTAAGGTACCTGGTCTAGATACCCCTGATGAAGAAGACCAAGGAGGGAGTGCTAGTGAAACAGATAATTTAGAGCCAATTCAGACAAGCTTTGTTCCCTTACCTCCAGAAAGTACCAGAGGAGTGACACCAGAGGTCCGAAGGCAGACCAAGAAGTTGGCTGAGAGGGAAAAGAGAAGGATGAGTTTCCCACAAATACCAGGAAAATTCCCTTATCATTCATCATTCAGTGAACCCAGAGGATGGGGAGACCTAAGGAGTAAAGACCCTCGTGAGGGCACAAGTCACCGTTATAAGGAAGAGGAATTGTGACGAGAGATTATCACCCATAAGCCAAAAGCTATATCCAAAACCAACAAGTTTAGCCAGTCTGACATTATGAAAGATTTGGATCCTATTCCTGAAGGAACTAGGACGATGGTGAACCAATTTGGAGGGCATGCATACCATTATATCGGGAGCCCCTGGGAAATAGATGGAGATAGTCTCATTGTCTTCACTAATTACAAATTGAAGATCGCAAACCGCAAATTCCGAGCAGAGCTCAAAGGACAAGCGGGAAAAGATTACAAAGAAGAAATTGAATTTGTAAAGGGGAAAAGACGTCATAAGGACTCAATGGAAATAACGAGTGCACCAAACATGTTGTACCATGCACTCATTCATGTGCCCATCGAGGGTTATAACGGAAGGGAGAACTCTGCAGAGTATACGGAAAAAATGCTAAGGGCATTAGAAAAAGCTATCCATCTGGCTGGGGAACGACAACACAGGCGAATAGTGATGTGTGTGGATGGATTACGGTCTAGGAATATGCACTGGGAAGAAGCAGAGAGGGTGACTATGGCAGCTGTAAATCTCTATATGTGAACCTCTGGAATGTGGGGATCGATTAAAGAAATTGTGGTGGTCACCAGCAGAGAGCAAGAACAAGATCGAGTGAGGAGAACACTCGAAGCCATACATATTGGGGGAACCAGGGATAGTCCAGTAAAACCTAAGGTTGAGGGTGGTACTGCAGCAACTAGTCCCCCATTAAAGATGAGGTCTATGCCAGAGGTGACAGGTGAAGGGAGATCAGTTCATGCAGTACAAGTACAGAGAGGCAGAAGCAGAACTCCTCAGCAAGTCCCAGTACGAACTCCAAGTGGAGCCCAGGTTACATCTCAACCTAGCACTTCATTACACAGAGGAAAAGTGCTCATAAAGCCCCCTATGATGGATAAAGAAAGAGAAGACCCTACATTTATACCTCAACCCATAGACAAGAACGAAGTGACTGAATCACCTAGAACAACGAGAAGTAGAGAGTCCCAACAACGAGAGCCAAGTCCTCCCGGTGAATCTGACATAGAGGATGATCAGGAGGGGGAGGCAGAAGAGGAGGTTAATCCGCCCGAAACCGAAGAGGATGAACCACTGTCAGTAGTAGGAGAAAGAGAGGCCTCGTACCCAGAATTACGCACTGGGCGGTACAAGGGGAGATAGAAAGAGGTAGGAATGCATAATATTCGTATGGCCTCTCAAAGAATAGCCAGAGACATTCAAGTTAATCCAATAGAGACCTGAGACAAGCGACAGGCTTATGCCCCAGAAGTGGGACAAAAAGAATATGAAGTCCCAAGAGAGTTGATTGAGATACATGAGGAGAAAAAGACACTTGAGGTGACAGCAACAGTGGGTGAGTGGGATAACATTCTGATGTGGCCGTTCTACCCCACCTTAATTGCCTATAGAGATCTAACCGCTAATTTCAGAACGGCTTGTATGGGAGTCACTCATGATGTGATGCTAAGGAAGATGAAAACAGCAGCCTTACAATGGTCACACCAAGTATTGAGGGAGACCAGTGAAGAAAATTTGGAGGAAGATGGTGAAGCGGTTCGATCCCAACTTGCTGTCCCATCAGCTCCTGTGAGTCAGTATCAGCCAAGGAGTCAGATTGAGTTCCAGGCTGAAGGTAGAGACTTTAGGGAGTTCAAGAAATTGAAGCTGCTTGTGCGTGAAAAAGAACCTAATGAGGACCTAAGGGCGTATTTGAAGGAAGTGTGGCCCCTAATTGATAAAGCTTCTAACAGTGAGGAAGGTAAATCGATGTGGCTAGGGCAAGTTACCAGTCAACCCATCAGCTTAGGTGAACCGGCACGGGATCACTATGCTAGGTTGGTGCTGGAGGACCCTAATGATGAAGACTCTTACATTGCTAGGGCAAGAGCTGGGTTGGATAAAGGCCAAACGTTGGTACAGGTGTGGCTTGGACTAAAGCAGACAATCTCACCACAACGTTATGTTAGAGCATTGAGGGAGGTTACTAAAGGTAGAAGAGGAGAGATAACATTTGTAAAAATGCCGATAGAGGGAACCACTGTCCTGCAAATGGATGCGGTAGTAAAGAGCTGGGATTTGGAGCAGCAGTTCTATGAAGAAAAAAGGAAGAAGGAGAGCACACCAAAAACAGGTCAACGATCTGTAGGAGGGGAAAAAAGAAATCCCACACCTAGACCACCTCAATCTCAGCAGTATCAAGCTCCACCTCAGCACTATCAAATGCCACAGAAGAATAATCAAAGGCCACCAACTGGTCAGTGGAACTCTCGATCGAGGAATCCACGGGATCCATCTCAACAACCATGACCTACACCTACGCCCCCCAGGAGTGGGAATTATCTCCCCAAAGAGGAGTATGACAGATTGACCCCAGAACAGAAGAAAGCCCTCCAGGAGGTCCGCCAAGCATCAGCAGCGGCTGGAGGGCAGAAGAAGTAATGCTTTGGAGGTGCGGGTTACGCTAGACCATGCCTACTGGATAGGAGACAATATCTACACTGATGTAGATGGGGAACCATACCTGGTTGACACGGGAGCAGAAGTGCCCATGACCCGCAAAAGCCTCAAAACTAAAGGACACGTACTGATTCAGTATGCAAATGGAGCTATGGAACAAAAGACCATTTGGAATATGGAAGGGGTAATTTGGGTGAAAGGCCACTTTAATTTAATAACTGTTAAAGATCTGAGAGAATTACATCTGCCCAAGAGATTGCGACAATCAGTGAGGCGGCGAATGCAGAAAATACAAGCACGAGTTGTGCGAATAGAAACAACTCCACATGAGAAAACTCAGATTAATTGGTATAAGCGAGTGGATGTACCAGCCGTCACAGAAGAAAGGATTGAAGAAAGTGATTTTTCTGAAATAGGGAAAGGAAAGCTGAGAGAGATTATAGCTAGAGCCAATGTAGCCCGATTCAAGAATGATTGTGGGGATTTGGGAACCAAGTATATTCACACCACTGAAGGAGGAGTACATCCACCTGTGCGACAATATCCTTTAAACCCAGAAGCAGTTGAAGAAATGCATAAAATAGTGAAAGAATTGGAAGCTCTAGGGATTATTAGAGAAGAACTGAATCCAATCACCAACAGCCCCATACAAGCAGTTAAGAAGCCCGAGTCGGCAGGAGGGGGTTGGAGACCAGTAATCAACTTCAAAGCTCTTAATCAATGAACAATCGCCAACAGAGCTAGTTTAATCAATCCCCAAGGTGCTCCGAAGACCCTACAGATTAGGAAATACAAGTCATGTATTGACCTTGCAAATGGATTCTTTTCCCTGCGATTGGCAAAACAGTCACAAGGAAAAACTGCGTTCACACATAAAGGAAAGAGTTATGTGTGGCAACGACTCCTACAAGGATACTGAAATTCACCAAATGTGTTTCAAGCAGCCATAATGGATATCCTAAAGGATTTAGGAGTGACAGTTTACATCGATGACATGTTCATTGCTGATGATAATGAGAACGAACACCTGATGCGGCTGCAAAACATGATTGAGAAGCTCACAGAAGCTGGATTAAAGCTTAACTTGAAGAAATGTCAATTTGGACAGTTCAGAGTAAACTATTTAGGGTTCCAAGTTTCATCAGATCTGGGACTCTCAGAAGGTTATCAAGAGAAACTGAGTCAGATCAAACCACCTCAATCTGAAAATGACCTACAGAGGATATTGGGGCTGTGCAATTATGTGAGAGATCATGTTCTGCACTATCAGAAATTTGCTAAACCCCTTTATGCTCGTCTCAAGAAAAAACCAGATGAACAAGACCAAACTGCGAGGAAACAATGGATCTGGACGGCTACGGACCAAGATCATCTGGAGAAACTAAAGAAAGTTATCCAAGATGCAGTCAGGCTGGAGCCACGTAGCCTGATCAACAGACTGGTAGCCGAAATAAGCTGCGAGGATGAAGATTCAGTAGTGAAAGTAAGCAATGAAGGAGGGTGCATGGTGACGCTGTGGAGCTACACGCTGTCCTCTATAGAAAGAAAGTATCCACCAGAAGAGAAAGAGCTGGCAGTCCTAGCCAGATATTGGAGCACACTGAAAGAGCTTGCTCAAGGCCAAGGGATAAAAGTCATCACCCAAAGCCAAGTTCATCGATACCTGAGAAAAGGGACTATTGAGAGTACTAAAGCCACAAATGCCAGATGGGGAAGGTGGGAAGAGATCCTACTAGACCCTGAGCTGGAAATTGGGCCAAAACAACCAGTGACAAAGAAACTACAGAAGGAGGAGCGACCTAAGAAAGAGCCATATGACTGGACTTTGTTCACTGATGGGTCGAAGAAAGGTACAGACAATATGGCTTATTGGGGCTACATCCTAAAGCATCAAGATAAAGAGAAATATCAACAGAAAGGCCGAACTACAGGCAGTGCACAAGCTGGAGAAGTTACAGCAATACTGTAAGGACTCTTAGAATTAAACAAGAGGAAAGTAAAAAGGGCTAAAGTGGTTACGGACAGTCATTACTGTGCACAAGCCTTAAACGAAGATCTATCCATTTGGGAGGAGAATGGATTTGAAGGAGCCAAAGGGAAGCCAGTGGATCATATGGATTTGTGGAGAAAAATAGCTGAGCTAAGGCTAACAATGGACCTAGAGATGGTGCATCAAAAGGCCCATGTGAGAGAAGGAGCACATTGGAGCGGGAACGAAGAAGTGGACCACTATGTGCAGCTGAGAAAAGTCATCTTTGTCAGGATCGAGAAGTGGGAACAGACACCCAAGGGAAGGGTAGTTCCAAAAGAGTCCGTGAAAGAAGTGGTGCAGGTCGTACATGAAGCGCTTGGCCATGCAGGCACCATTCCTACATGGAAGGAGCTGGAGAAGCTGCAACTTTGGATTCCAGGAAACCAGGTCCGCCGGGTCCTTAGGGACTGTGAAGTATGTGGTCAATACAACGCAGGACGAAGAGGACAGAGGGTGGATGGTCTCATCATAAAAAGTACTGTTCCGTGGGGATCAGTATGTATGGATGTTGCCGGACCTATGGGATTGACTGATAAGAAAGGAGAGAAGTACCTGTTGGTGCTAGTGGACTCTATATCGGGCTATGTGGTTGTCAGGCCTGTAAGAAAAGCAAACGGCAGCAGTGTGGTTAGTATGTTGGACCAGGTGTGTTCTACTCTGGGAATACCTAAGGAACTGAGAACGGATAATGGTACTCATTTCCAAAATGCTCAGGTTGACCAGTGGTGCCAGAGGAACGGAGTGATGAGAGTTTATTCGCCCCCATATACACCTCAAGCGAATGGATTAGTGGAACAAACCATTGGACTGGTTAAAAGTTGGATTGGGAAGAATGCCAACACAAAGGAGTGGCGTACCAAGGCCCTAGAAATTGGACGGGCATTGAATGATTGCTATCGTGCAGAGAGACCCTCCCCCTCACACGAGCTGAATCAACGCCCATTCTCGACACCGGAAGTGGAGCGGAGTCAGGCAAAGAAGGATGAGAAGCCAGAACCAAGGGTGCCATTTCATATCGGACAGAAGGTGTGGGTAAAAGCTCGAGATCACCCGACCAACACCGCCGTTAAACCTAAGTACGAGACCACAGACACAGTAGTGAAAATACTGGACAGTAACACAGTTGAGCTGAAGAGGAAAGGAATCCAAGGAGTGGAGCAGCTGAAGCCAGCTCCAAACTAGACGTAACCAGGAGCAAAATATGGCCAAAAACACCCAAGATCTTCCACCCTTCGTCAGATTGGCCACTGCCAATGGGGTGGTTGCCTTAAGAAGGACAAATACTGTCCTCTGGGCAGGCAGAGCCCTGAAGAAACTAGAACATGCAAAGAAAGGCTTCATATCAGATGGGAAGGAGAATATAGAGTGGAGGAAAGTAGTGGACCACTGTATGGTTTGCTTCAAATTAACATTGTTGAAGGTCCAATGGTCAGGACCTGGAACTAAAAAGCCTCTGGAGCTGCCAGAGGCCAAAAGTGAGTTCAGGCGAATGCTTCACAAGCCTGTGAAGGTTTTGGATGCATATGTATGTGGGTTATGCCGACTAGCTCAATTGCCAAGGATAACCTTTTATACCCAGTGGGAGATACAAGGAGGTGATGCGAATCTACAAGAGTGCCGCTGCTGCTGGGATGGGAGCAAAATCAAGTATTGCCGGCCTTGTAAAGCAAAAACCAGTGCGGGAAGACTCTTACATGTTGTAAGCGCAGAGGGATGGCAAGTGAGAAGGTTTCTGGATCCTTTAAAGACCTTCAGGCCAGAAGAAGCCTGCTGGGCTAATCCAGCAGCAACAGCCGCAGCTCCACAAGCTGAAGAGGGCAAAGATGGAGGTGATGTAAGCCCATCAGCGCCGAGCGTCTATTTAATGTTGGATGTAAAGGGAGCAGGAGGAGGTAACCCAGCAGCTAGAGAAAGGGAGCAAAGGTTGTCTCTGCTGCATCAAGCAATATGTCAAAGTTGGCCCCATGACCCAGTATATGGACCGAATTATGACCCTCCGCTAGACACAGTACAAATTCCACTGGTGTTTAGAGTGTACAGAGATCCGGAGCAACCCGGATATACAGCATTGATGGAAGGAATGACAGATGATCGTCAAGTGACAGCTCTAGAAGAAGGATGGATCGGGCCATGGGAGTTAACAACTTGGGCCAAATTAATTGAAGAGGTCTTAAGAAATCAAGAAATTCCACTAGAGGATGCAGAGGATGTGCCAAAAGAAAGAGGGGACAGAGAAACCAACTTGTACTATTTCACTACTGGGTTGGATGCCTGGGGGAACAGAGGAGCAAGATCAAAGAAAAAGTCAGCTGAGTATCGTGTGACGCCAGAAGGATGGGTGAGGCGGACCAGGATACAATCTCTGGGAGGAGTGGTCAGCAGAGCAGACACGCCCGGTAGGCCAGACCAAACAGTGAGGGTACGGCTCACAGTTTTGATGGTGGTAGTTCCCTATGGAGGAGTCTACTCGGTTGGAGCTCGTGTTGATCTCCTGGAAGGGCCACAAGGGTTGTCACAGCAGTTGACACAAGGTGGAAAAACACCAGAGAAACCTTGGAAGCGTTGGAGATTTCCCTTCAAGTTCCCCGAAATAAGAAAGAAGTAAGAAGAACTAAGTAAAGAGGGCGGCTGCTTATAAAGATGTCGCAAGGACGAAATGTAAACAGAGTGTCTATTATCAATAATCGAGGAAGAGGTGGATCGTATATACAAGCTAACTATGGTTCTGAAAAAATATATTTGAATTGGACGGAAAAAGACTTTAATGAAGAAGATTGGGACCTGGCATCCAATAGCTACTTTGTCTCAAACTATGAATATAGAAGAGATGCTGACTTAACTGATACCACAGGACAAAGGGTAACTGTGGAAAGAGTGTTAAATGGGAAAAGTCTGCAACAATGGTATTTAGTAGGCCATCGGAAGCTGCCCCAGCCTGTTCCAAGATGCCCAGATACCTATCCCTGGATACTGAATGTGGCCTATGTACAACTTAGAGACCTGAGATTCACGCTAAAATGGGGGATTAATTATGTTAAGCCACTCCAAGGAGTCTCTGTTGAAGTATGGCTTAACCAGTGCATGATTTGGACAACGAGCCCCAACATGCGACGCCAAATGGTCCAAAGACAACAAAACCCTGAATGTTACATATTCGATAATCAGACATTGAGATTGAGGGTGATTGAGAAAGCCCTGTCTTGTCAAAGCCAGTTGCCACCATCTATACCACCAATCTTTCTAGATAGGACGTACTTCCATATGTTTAAGGAAGGACTTTGGAATTGTCACCAGGCGAAAAAGATTCAACTGCAAATCGAGCCAGAGGATGCAGAACTGAATAAGCCAGTTCCCTTATATCTGGCTGTAATGCAGACCAGATACGCTGGGCTCCGCTTTTGCAGGCACTGGCAGATTTTATGGGAGAGTGTAACACCGAGCAGAGGACAACAGATTCCTCAAGGACCCCTTCCTAAACCAGAAATGTTAATCGTCACTATGTGGAAGTGGGCGTGGAAAGGAATGGACTCAGGGCTTGAACACCCATATCCCATCTACACCCACCTTGTTAAAAGACAACACATACCCCCTATTGTGGTACATTTGGGCAGAAAAAGGAAGAGACCGATGACTGAGTAAATGTAATGGGTAACCATGTCAAGAACACATAGACTGGATGAATATACTGTAAATAGTCTACAGATTACTCGAAGAGGCTATATACCATATTTGGAGCTACCTCACACAAAAATAAATTTAAAATGGCCCTGCAAGGATTACAAGGAAACAGGATGGAATGTTGGGAAAGGAGGGTATTTTGTAAATAATGACGTCTACAAAAGGAATGTGGATTTTTCAAAACCTGGTATAGGTGTTCCTTTGGATTCTGTTGTAGATAGAGTTGGGATGAGCTGGTGTTGTCCGAATCAAATACCCAGGTGTCCAGAAATATACCCCTACATACTGAATGCAGTTTATGTGCAAAAGAGAGGTTACAGACTAAAGATAAGATGGGGGCCTAATTACATTGAGCCACTGCAAGGGATGTATGTGGATATTTGGCTTGGACATTGTCTGATTTGGACCAGGAGTCCCTACATGTTTGAAGAAACTCGGTTATGTGAGCAGCGTCCACACCTCTATTTGATTGAGAATCAAACCTTGCCAATGTGTACAACGGTGCAATACCTTGAGGTTGCAGTGGAAAAAGACTTCCCCCAATCAGTGAACTTCTGGCAACCACAAAAGCTATACAAATGCGACTCTGCATAAAATCAGGATGGGGACTATTCCGGAAATCAACTCCCTTATACTCTGTGTTGGTGCAATATGGTTTCAGTGGACCGGAATACTGAGGGGCCCTTGATGACATTTTGCATTTACAAAGAGAATTAAACTCTGATGTCTTTAGCTGTCTTGCTATCCCAGAATGCCCATAACCTAAAATGAAAGAGGTGACGGTCACCATATGGAAATAGGCGTGGCGAGGACTAGATATTAGACTCCCCTGGCCAGCTACCATGTTAGACAATCTTCTTTGACAACGAGTCACTATCCTCTCCGCTTGTAACGTGGGACCAGCAGCAGCACCCAGAGTTGTCTATCTCAAAGATGCAAAAGCTAAGAAGGGACATCCTGATTACAACACAACCTCACAGAAACAAAGGAAGACCAAAGGAAGAAATACTCGGCCTCTACTACGACAGCCTCAGAAGCGAGGGACACCGCTGACAATACCCAGTGATTTTTACTATGATGATAACCCGCGACAGCAGCTGTGACACAGCTTAAAGCAACAAAGAAAATGCTTCCTATGTTGGAGTTGGATGGCCTGAATTGCAGCATTATTAGTCGGCATGGCTGCACTTCTGACTATCCTATATTACTATGGAAGAACACCCTGGACCCTAACCCATATCAGGGTTCAGTATGCAACAACCAAAACTTTGCAGCAGACATGTTGGAGGGTAGAATCAAGAAACATCTACATGATATGGGACCAGAATTCTACAGAAAAATGGAACAAGATAAAAAATCTCACCCAGCAAATGCAAAGTATAAAATGGCTGAACCTATTAAATGAAAGCAAAGAATTTCCAAACATCGCCACCAACCCGCACCTAACCACCGGGGCAGAAGTTCTTCAGGATATACACGTCGTGGATCAAGAGGTAATCATGTTACAAATTCTACGTCTGAACCAGAAAGAAAGAAGAGAAGCAGGCTGCACCTGGATAAGACCTGAACCCGGCGAACCAGCTTGGTATTGCCCGTGGGGATGCAGAGTGCTATTAGGCTATCGAGCAGGCTACTGGGAAAAAGAAGCTGTTTTTCCAGCATCCATAAGACAAGACGTATGCAGCATGATAATGCCTACATGGAAGCATTGGGGTAATTATAACCTCACCTGTGACAACACCAAGAGGAAAATGCCTAGAGTCGATAATCAACCTACAACTATCCCAGCATCAAACAGGCCAGTACCGACATCAGATGTGGTCACACAAATTGTGACAACCCCCTTACTGGAAGTATCGCCGTCTACATTCATGATAACCCCATCAGCATCCTGAGTAAGAACCGCAAAACCAACAACCACAAAGGGGAAGGCTACCTCAATCAATACTCTACCAGCAGGCCACACTCTGGGAATATTAGAACCAAAGTTTGAATCTATGAAGAACAAGGACCGGCAAAAAATGAGGAAGATCATTGAACACTGTGTAAAGAAGCAACTGAAATACTTGGATGCCTGTTTTTGGAATCGACCTGCCAACTGTACGTCTCAGAAATATATGGTGCTTACCCCAGTTAAAGATCTAATCAAAAGGATCGCTTGGTGGCAGGAGCAAGACGTCTTTCATGATGAATGGCTCAACAACACCCTTCCATGGGTTTGGGCAGTTTCTTTGCAACACTTTAAGGGGAATTTCCCAAAAGGTTATCTGTGGACTGGACGAAGTCTTTTGGGACCATATACATCAAAGTTCTATGTGCAAAAACTACCAACACCTGATGATTTGATGTCTGTACCACAAGGGGACTTCCAGAAAATTGATCAGTGTGTGGCAAAGAGAATTTATGGCACCTTACAAGAGACTGAATACCAGAATAATCCGGCGGAAGCCGCTGGTAAATCTCCGCGATGCCCTATATTTCAAATTAAGAAAGGAAATTGGGTAGCATGGCTGTATAATTGTACTGAGGTACAGCGAACTCAAACTATTAAAGGGATCCTTCAACCTGGCAAGAAGGAGCTAAACGTCGTGAAGATATCACATGGTGGGGGATAGAGAAATCTGAAGTTGAAGATTGGGTATTTCCCTGTTTGGACCAGAGTCAGAATTACTGGGTTAAATAGCAATACATTGCCACTGTTTATTCCAAGGATAGATCCACTTGGCCCACTCTTATCTGGAGTCCAAAACCCTACGTCACACCTCGACCTTGGAGGATGATTTGTAATAGATTCAACACCATGTGTACGATAAGTCTCACCCGCCAACACTGTAGAGGTGTCTCCGGATGGGAAGAATATTGTGATGCATATTATAATGGCGAATACGATACCTATGGACATCAAACAGTTTGGAAGAAGAACAGAGCTGATGAATGGAAAAGAGCATTTCCACCTAATGTTGGATGTGCCAGAGCTATCTTGGGTCATGGAATGACCAGAAGAAAGCAAGTAATAGGTGATATAGTACCATTCGTGGGTGAGGCCTTAGCCATGTTGGTGGAAGGATATGCCTTCAGGAAAAGTCTCTGTGAGGGACAAGAAATCGCTGGATATGAATGGTTGGGACCAAATCAGATCTATAACAATGGTACCTGTCAATCGCCTGAAGAACGCTGGATGCGCTGTGACTCAGGAAAGAGTGTACATGAATGCTTCTGGTGGGAAAGGGCACAAATAGTAGCTGGAGGAGCTAGCACCACCTTGTTGAAGAAACAGGAGTCATCAAAGTCATCAAAGTCATCAAAGACGGTCTTGAAGTGGTGACAGGCTGGATTGGACATTTGTTTGGTAATCTCTGGCCATATCTGTTAATCATATTGGGAATTATAATTGCCGTAGTAATTGGATATGCATTATTAAAGGGAGGTCTTGCAGCCGCCCTTGGCTCGTGTGGGAGGAGCACACGAGATGGTGAGAAGAAACCCCTCCTTCATTAGGGGAGGAGCTATGCAGCTGATAAAAGATGGTGCCTGACCATGCCTTGATCATTTCAGCTTGAGAGAGTGGACGAAGAGGAAGTATCTATATAGCAGCTACATCTTAAGGAAATAAGTAGAAGATTAGAAAAGCACCATGTCCAATGATACTTATGACGTGAACGCGACTATATTCAAAATGAGTAGAGTCGAATTTATTGCACTACTGTTAATATGGCTGCTATACTGCTGTGTCGGTCGCTGGGATCTACGACAACCATTACGCATAGTAACTTTGTTACACGGGTGTGTCAAGTTGGCGATCATTAATTTATATCGCCATCGGAGTGATTTAGGATTATCCTTATTTATCACTCATGTCCTCGGCCGCTTTAATCTCCACTTTGACTGTTGGGGAATATGGCAGTACACATCGATTACAATTTGGATGGTGTTAGACATGACAGCAATCTTTTACGCTCCGGCAGTAATAGCCAATATTGTATGTGAAGCCGTGATGACCTTAACCTTACTGGCGTAAGTAGCCACGTTGACGGGAGCAGTACAGCACAAGAAACCCTGGCTCTACAAACTCGGACTCGTCATAATGTGGGGCGTAGGTTGGGGAATATTATCGGCGTTATACTGGCTATCCATGATTAGTCAATTACTCCTGCTGCTATGGTTCACAACCTATGATGCATGCTTCCCGAGAACAGCACCTTCAACAACGGCGGGGATGATAACGCCATCGTCACACTCTCCTATGATGGTCATGAGACATCTCTGGCATACATCTGAATAACCCCAGCAACGTTTTCTGCTTGCTTGCATATAAAAGTTTAACAATGACAGTTTAATATATCCTTTTACTCTATAGGGAGAAATGAAATCTATTCATTGTCAAGCCACCCTGGAACAAGCACTCTACTTCTGGGAGGTGACGCCAACTCTGTGGTGCCCTGAATGTTATAAAGACAACTTCATGGTTCAAGTGGCACGAGGGATACTGGGACAGAAGGATGCTTCATGTTTGCCCCAGGTACCAGCAGTAGAGTATTTAACCATAGAAGTTCAAGCAAAAGTGATTTGGCATTCCCTGTTGCTTGATCAACTGCGGCCTAACACTATAGTATCTCCTGATGGATATATTTATTGCCCGGTGTTTACCAAAATGTGGATATATCCTGACGACACGAGGCTTTCCACGGCTCATCTTACAGATGGAAGAACTGTGGCCATTGGCCCCCCCTTACCACCGGTCCCGCAACAACTCCATCAGCGCACTGCAGAAGTCGGTGTACAAATGGAGATGATGAGATGGTGTCTAGATGCTCTCACACAAGCGTTGCTGGAGGAGCACGTTGGATGACCCGAGTCAGAGGATATCCTTACTGAAGCTCTGCAGCAAAAAGAGGATATATCACGGCGTACATCTTCACTGGTCGCACCTACTTATACACCAATCACTCCTACTTCACCATGTTCTCCGCAGTTCCCTGAAGGATTATCTTCTGGGGAATATGAGGCGACCCCATCTCATATGGAAGTACCACTGGAGCCACCACTTTTGGAGAAACAGCTCTCTGAGGACGACGATGGTATACAACTAAGCAGAGATGAGTATGTGGTGCTGGATGAGTGTCTTCAAACGCCGGGACCACCAGTCCTGTCACCGGTGGTGGAAGAGCAAGAAGTACTCACTCTTCATCCAGATGTCAACGAGGGGGATGTCCTGATGGATCTTTAAAGGTAGTGGTAGAGCTTCAAGTCATGAAGGAGGTGTCAGAGAAGATGACTTTAAGCTTGGCTTTATCTCAACATGAGGTGACGTGCTGTTGGATTAACATGCAAAGAATTTGGTACTTTCCAGAAGCAAGTGAAGATCATACTGGACTTTCCATGATTAATGGGGATTTCCAGAGAGTGGTGGCAGATGTGGAAACAATCATGTGTGCTTAAATCATTAAATGTTCTAATCAGACAAAGTTTTATGTGATAAAAATTAAAGGAAATGTGTCTTCTTTACTGATAAGAATGTTGAGAAGAGTTAAGGTATGAAAATCAGACTTGGGAAATGATTGATCAATGATTATAATGGTTTATGTGATTTGTGTTATGATGATCAAATGAATTGTTTTTGGAAAAGGTTACAATGAAATGATTAATCAATGATTAATTTGTTGTAACTTGAAGAAATGATTTATAAATGAGGGTATTGATTATAATGTTTTAAAGACTTAAAGTGTAGGCAGATTGGACTGGTTTAAGAGAAAAACAGGAAGGGCGTTTGCTGTTAAGTTGAAATGGAAACCTCCAGAACAGATGAGGGAGGGGGTGGATCTGAGTCAATGCTCCCTGATGACTAAGGACCAAAAGTGTATAAAAGGGAACTAAAAACAGGAAGCTGGGTTATTCTTCAGAACTCTGCAAAAGGCTCCTAAAGGATACACAAGTGCTGACCAGCTTGTGGAGATCTACTGGACTATTTCACATCGAGAGTGAGAGTTTTGGAGCAGGAACCATCAAAGAGAGAGATTTCTGTACGCGCCCACATGGACGTTCCAGGGAAGGAGCTGCAGATGGAGAAGATAACCATTGGCCCTCATCCTGTGGGTGCTATATTGAACTAAGATTTCTCTCTCAGCTTCCAACAACCTACGGACCGATACTCGGCAGACGGGCGTTGGTCCTGACCGGTGGCTACCGGCTGAAGACACCCCAACGTTCAGCATACGGATGTTGGATGAAGAAGGAATATTTTTCGAAATATTTACAATAAGTTGGATTTAGGTTGGCTTTTGGTCAACTGAAGTTGGATTAACATTCGGCATACAGATATTGGATGTAGGTTGGGTATTACCAACTGAAGAGGAATTTATTCAGCAGTTGAGGTCAAGATCCCCTGGCCAGGGAGCACGATCTTAGATCCTCATACTATCACCTCAAAAGGACTTTTAGGAGATTATGACAATCCCCTTTAAAGTGAGTGATTAGGTTAATGTGTTAAAATCAAATAATTATCTGCCAATCAAATTTCTAATCATGCTATAATCAGTTCTGTATTATTAATTGAAAAATATAATCCGAGGTTCGATTCAGGAGGAGCAGTGTGGTTTTCGTCCTGGTCACGGCACACTGGACCAGCTCTACATGCTCCATCGGATGCTCGAGGGTTCATGGGAGTTTGCCCAACCAGTCCACATGTGTTTTGTGGATCTAGAGAAGGCATTCGACCGTGTCCCTCGGCGCACCCTGTGGGGAGTGCTCCGGGAGTACGGGGTCCGGGGTCCTTTGCTAAGGGCTATCCGGTCCCTCTACGACCACAGCAGGAGCTTGATTCGCATTGCCGGTAGTAAGTCAAACCTGTTTCCAGTGCACGTTGGCCTCCACCAGGGCTGCCCTTTGTCACCGGTTCTGTTCATTATTTTTATGGACAGAATTTCTAGGAGCAGCCAGGGTGTAGAGGGGGTCTGGTTTGGGAACCACAGAATCTCGTCTCTGCTGTTTGCGGATGATGTGGTTCTGTTGGCTTTGTCAAATCAGGACTTTCAGCGTGCACTGGGGCTGTTTGCAGCCGAGTGTGAAGCGTCCGGGATGAAAATCAGCACCTCCAAATCCGAAGCCATGGTTCTCGACCGGAAAAAGGTGCTTTGCCCTCTTCAGGTCGGTGACGTGTCCTTGCCTCAAATGGAGGAGTTTAAGTATCTCGGGGTCTTGTTCACGAGTGAGGGACGGATGGAGCGTGAGATCGATAGACGGATCGGTGCAGCATCTGCAGTGATGCGGTCGCTGTATCGGACCGTCGTGGTGAAGAGAGAGCTGAGTAGGGGGCAAAGCTCTCGATTTACCGATCTATCTACGTTCCGATCCTCACCTATGGTCATGAGATTTCGCTCATGACCGAAAGAACGAGATCGCGAGTACAAGCGGCCGAGATAAGTTTCCTCCGCAGGGTGGCTGGGCGCTCCCTTAGAGATAGGGTGAGGAACTCGGTCACTCGGGAGGAGCTCGGAGTCGAGCCGCTGCTCCTCCACGTCGAAAGGAGTCAGTTGAGGTGGCTCGGGCATCTTTTGCGGATGCCCCCTGGACGCCTTGCTGGAGAGGTGTTCCAGGCACGTCCCACTGGGAGGAGGCCCCGGGGAAGACCCAGGACACGCTGGAGGGACTACATCTCTTGGCTGGCTTGGGAACGCCTTGGGGTTCCCCCGGAGGAGCTGGAGGAGGTGTGTGTGGATCGGGAGCTCTGGGCGGCTTTGCTTGAGCTGCTGCCCCCGCGACCCGACTCCGGATAAAGCAGAAGAAAATGGATGGATGAATATAATCCAGTGTAACTATGTTATCTGCCCTTGCACATCCTGCAATAAATTTCTACTTGCAGTTAAAGTGCTAATTCTGGACATTGGATTATTAAATCTTCTGGAGGTGTAAATATGAAGTACATTGGGTGTATAACATCAAACTGTTCTTAAAGGTTGGTCTGGTTAATGAAAATAAACACATCCCTGAGGTCCTTTATGTGGACCGCTAAAACATAACTCTAGCAACTTCCCAAGAGCCCTGATCCATTAGAGTGAGAGCTGCCGTTAACGGGCGTGGCTGGTTTGTATCCTGGTTCCAGTGGAGGCTATTCGACCGGGGTGTGAGCCCAGCTTCAGCGGGGTGGACGTCCGGATGAAGGCAGTGAGCAGCTAGACGAATCTCCTCGCCACCAGCTAAATCAGCCTTCGAGCGGCCTTGCCGGGTAGGACCCATGGGGAGTTCGAGGGCCGGACCCTTGTGAGGGATGAGCTGGTACACATTTGAATAAGGAGCATGTGCGGGATCTGACACTACACATCCCGAATATGGTTCTGGGTGATGAATGGTTCTGGGGATGCTGCAGTGCCCGGAACAGAATATGTGGAGGTGAAGAGCTGAACCGGAGTGGGAGTGTGTGTGAAGTGTGTGTGACTGAGAGCTGTGTGGAGAGGTTGGTTAGACGTGTATCGGACTGTTTGGTGTGATCTGTTATTATGCTCACGTGTTTGGCGAGGGAGTCCACCATTTGCTGCAGCTTCCCAAGGAACTCCCCGTGGATATGCAACGCATGCTGCATCCAGTCTGCCCCCACTGGGTCCATGATGTGGCCAGCAACTCCTGTTACGGTTCGGACGAGCGTGGAGGATGAACCCAAAAGCAGGGAGCAGAAATGAACGCTTCACTCATTCATTTCCACAACATGTACATATTATACAAATAATCAAAGTTTGAGTTCAATGGTACGAATATTTCATTAGGTGAAAGCTGGAACATACCATTCAACGAGGCGAATAAATATTCGTTCCATTGAAAGAATGTTGTTATGGTTCGGACTAGCGTGGAGGACGAATCCAAAAGCAGGGAGCAAAAATGCACATTAGAAAATGGATTTATTTTACAATGGAATAATGTACAGAAGAGGAATGATAAGCAGGGGCGTAGTCTAGTCGGGTGGAGACGGGCCCGCACGGCGGTGGAACCAGGGGATCTGTAGTTCCGTCAGCTTCGGTTCGGATGTGGAGGATTCGGAGTCAGGTGGCCGCCACAAGCTGCCGACGAGGCTGGGGGAGAGACATAGATGGGTGAGTGCTGAGCCAGTCACTTCCAAAAGCGGTTCACACAGTCAATCAGTGATAACTTATCACAGCTGGTCCAGATAAGCATGCAGTTAGACAGATTGATTCAATTCAGATTCTTCGAGTTGTTCTTTATCAGGAAAAGTTCACAGTTCAGTTTGTATGTTATACCAAGCATAGTTCAGTGTGCAGCAGCTCGTGTGAGCAAAAGGAGAGCAACCACTTAACTTGGCAGATGTGGAGCGTGGGAGGTCCGTAACAGGTGGCAGATGAGGCTTGGTTGCAACAGGTTGCGTCAGAGATAAGCTGCGGCTCTTTCAGGCTGGTGTACGGAAACACAGAGAGAGAGAAATATATCATTTTTATCAATCAAAAACTTTAAATATATAATTAAAAACAGAAGTAAAAGAATAAAACAGATAAAAAGTATTCATAAGAAAGAGAATAAAAATAGGCTTTAAGTCGACTTAAAAATGTCCACGGACTCTGACTGCCTCATGGTCGCAGGAAGACCGTGCACAGAGCAGGTGCACGATAAGAAAAAGCTCTTTGACCCTTTGACATAGAAAACCTGTAAAGCCTACTTTTAGTACACAAAAAAATTCACGATAGGTATCAATAAGGGAATCGATAAGGAATCGGATCGACAAGCGGAATCGATAATGGTATCGATATCGATAAAATCTTATCGATACTCATCCCTAATGAGTAATTAGAAAGGAGTCCTGCCACTAGTCAGTGCAAATTAATATCAGCTGGTTCAGTCTCAACTGAGCCTACAAAAAGGTGTCTCATTACCAAGGTGTCACAAAAGAACATGCGGCTGTCAGTCTGAGGTGGTAAGGTGCAGTACCGGAGCACAGCACAGAGCAGGAGAGAAAGAGACAGAACAAGCTGGTCAGGAAGTCCAGCTCTGTCCCGGGCTGTCCTCTGGACTCCTTCGAGGAGGTGGCTGAGAGGAGG
Organism: Thalassophryne amazonica; assembly: GCF_902500255.1. Classification (NCBI taxonomy): domain Eukaryota; kingdom Metazoa; phylum Chordata; class Actinopteri; order Batrachoidiformes; family Batrachoididae; genus Thalassophryne; species Thalassophryne amazonica. The sequence goes on from NC_047108.1 coordinate 22,587,246, forward strand.
GTGTTAGCCAAGTTCTCATCCATCATGGACAACTCCTCTCACCCTCTGCACCGGACTGTAGTGGAGCTGAGCAGCTCCTTCAGTGACAGACTGAGGCACCCTCAGTGCAAGAAGGAACGATATTGCAGGTCGTTCATCCCTACTGCTGTCAGACTGTACAATAACACTGTGAAATAACCACATGCAATAATATGCCCACAAATCAGGTGCAAATCATGTGCAATGACAACTTGTTTATAAATTCCTGCGCTAGTGTCACCTTATCACATCTAAACCTTACTTCACATATTTTTAATTAATATTAATTAATTAATATTAATATTAATTCCAATCATGTACATATATGCATATATATTTTTACATATATACAAGGTCTGTTAGAAAACTATCTGACCTTTTTATTTTTTAAAAAACTATATGGATTTGAATCGTGCGCTTGCATCAGCCAAGCTTGAACCTTCGTGCACATGCGTGAGTTTTTTCACGCCTGTCGGTTGCGTCATTCACCTGTGGGCAGGCTTTGAGTGAGCACTGGTCCAGCCCCCTCGTCGGATTTTCATTGTCAGGAAAATGGCTGAGCGATTGGAGCAGTGCTGAATCAAATTTTTCCAGAAACTGTGAGAGACAGCGAGGTGGAAACCATTCGGAAGATTCAGACGGCTTTCGGTGAAGATACTCTGGGCGTCACACAGATTAAGGATCATTACAACCCGATTAAAGACGGCCCACAGTGGTGCAGGGCGCGCCGCACTCCGAGCGACCATCAACAGGCTGAAACGACCAGATCATTTCCAAAGTGAAGGCTGTGTTGATCCGGGACGTCGTCTGACTACCAGAGAAATTGTGGAAGAGGTGTACATCAGCACTTTTGCGGCACATTCCACTGTTACAGGAGATTTTGTAATGAAAGATGTGCGGAGGAATTCGCGCATCGGCACAGAGCCACAATGGCGCACAACAAAAAGCACATCCGTGTTGGAAGTCTCACAGGACAAGTTGTGACATGCCCAGCTGTTACACAATTTCTCAGATACTCACTTGACTGAAAAGCCACCGAAAGCCGTCTGAATCTTCCGAATGGTTTCCAACATGGACGTACTTTTTGTTGTGCGCCATTAGCGGCTCCGTCCCGACGCGTGAATTCCTCCGCACGTCTTTCATTACAAAATCTCCTGTAACAGTGGAATGTGCCACAAAAGTGCTGATGTACACCTCTTCTAAATCTAAATAGGTTATACTTTAAGATTTTACAGTGGTGATACAAAGATGGTCTTTTATCCAAAATTTTCAAAGCTCTTTTGTAAAGCCTTTCGATTGGTTTTAGAATTGTCACACCAGTCAGAGACCAGCTGGTTATGCAGTAACCCACATGAGAATAAAAAACATAAAGTGCAAAAACATCATTGCAGCCTGATCTGTCACTGACCTTTTTATTTGGATGAAGTTAGACACATTAGATTTGATTATTTTAGTAATTATTTTAACATGATTTTTGAAGGAGAGTGTTGAGTCCAGTAACACTCCCAAATATTTGAATTCTTTGACTAACTGTAGTTCATCATCTCCAATGCACACATTGGAGTGCTCAATATTGGAAGTCTTTTTTGAAAAACAGACAGTTTTCTGTATGTTTAATTGCAGACACAATCCGTTAAGCCAATTATGAATATAATTTAGGGCTGACGTAAGAATTTGAGCTGCTGCCTCAGGAGATCTTGCACTTGTGTAAATTACCGCATCATCAGCGTAAAGGGTCCACACCGTTACAAACATTTGGTTGGTCATTAATGAATAATGAAAATAATATGGGCCCCAAGATAGATACTTCGGGGACTCCTAGTCAGTGCTTAATTTGTAACGTGGGAGGTCCCGGAGCCCAGAGGATGGGTGGCTCCGGTGCAGAAAAAAAAAGAAGGGGGGGGGGCTTGCGAAAAACGCTGTGCGCCACACTGAAAATAAACTGGGCATGTATTGTAGGCCTAATAACACTACTCACACCAAATCCGGATAGAGTACAAATTCCTGTTTAATGATGTACAGTGGTCCCTCCTTTATCGCGGGAGTTACGTTCTCCGCGTTCACACCGGGTGCGACACGAGCGACTGCAGCCACAGGCTGCCATGTAATCCCTATGTTGTTGTGGCTGGCGTGCCTGGCTGGCTTTTGTTTGTCTTCTGTTTCTGTCTTTTGGTTTTCCTTCCAGGTGGTGCGCATTTAGGACTGAGTGGCTGTGTGGCTGAGTTATCAGGACCTCACCCTGATCACCTGCGGCTCGTCAGGACTCACAGCTGTGGTGCATCTACATGGATTGGAACATGGTGGCATTTAAGTCTGGAGTACACAGTGTGTATATGCCAGAGACGCGACCTTGTGACTAGACGGGTGAGATCGTCGTCTCGAGAGCCATCTCATCATCAGTGGATGCAGAGAACGTCCAGGTTTGATGCATGGTCTGTGAAAGAGGAGAGGGTGAGGTCTCACGCTTGTCAGCACACTTCCTGAGGTACGTTAGGTTTTGTGACTAACATTTGTACAGTCAGTAAATGTGGTGTCCCTCACACCTTATTATATTGAGCTGTTATGTTAGTCGTTTTAATCAGCTTCCACTGCAGTGAGTTTGTGAACAGGGTGTTCCATGCCTGCAGGGTGGGAAGCTGATTAGTAATTAAGCCAGGAAGTGTTTGCTGTTTGTACACCTTTGAGCGGTCTCTCTGTGTGTGAAGTGTTGACTCACATGATGATTTCTTCATTCACAGACTCGGTTTGTCGCGGCCACCTGGGGGGTGTCGGCGGGGTCCTTGGGTCCGAACTGTTTCTGGCTCTGGGCCTTTAGTGCTGCCGGGAGCGCACCGTAAATCCACCACGCCAGACCGTGCACTCTTTTGTTGTATTAGCACGTCACTGTTATGTTTATTAAACTCTGTTATCCTTTGTACCGTGCTCTGCTTATTTTATACTGGGTCCTTGAAATGCTGGTCGGTTCTCCGGGCTGCGTCCGACACATAACATATGTAAGGACGTGTTTTGGCGCCAAACCGCGCAGCGCGACGCGAGTGAAGTGATTTTGAGCGTTTTTGCGCGTTTGTGGCACGATATTGCGTCATGTCACGTTGTGTTGACCTGCTCCCCAAGTTGAAAAATCTGAACTTTTTCGTCTTGTCGCGCCGCAATGACCATCCATCCATCCATCCATTTTCTTCCGCGTTATCTGGAGTCGGGTCGCGGGGGCAGCAGCTTAAGCAAAGCTGCCAGACCTCCCGATCCACACACACCTCCCCCAGCTCCTCTGGGGGAACCCAGGGACTGAATATGTAGTGACGTGTAGATGTCTGGAGTTTGACTAAGGATGTGAACATGTCATCTGGTAGCAGCCTATGAGCAGGACTAATGTCTCTTTTGTCCTTTATTTCACAATCATGAGAGAGTTTTTGGCACGAGCAGCAGCCCCACAGCAGCGAGAGCGGAGTTTCTTTTTCTTTTTTTTACGTGCGCGCGCGAGGGAATCATCCATAGAGATTATTTTACTTATTAACTACACAGATGTATAATAAAGCAAATGGTGACTGGTTTCTAAAGACAATTATGACAGAGTTTTTTTTTTGGGAAAGAGCGAGGAGCAGCCTCACAGCGAGCCACGGCGTTTCATTCTTTCTTTTTTCTTTTTGTGTTACGTGCGCGCGAGCGAATCATCTGTGTGGAGAATATTTTATTAATTAACTACACAGATGTATAATAAAACAAATGGTGACTGGTTTCTAAACACAATTATGACAGTTTTTTGGGGGAAGAGCGAGCTGCAGCAAGCAGCAGAGTTTCTTTTTTTTTTAATTGCTTACATGTGCGCGAGTGAACGGAACAGTTGGTCCTCAAACTGGGTCCCGCAGAGGCGGAAGGACCGCTGAAAGCAGCCGTCATCCAGACGCAGCTCCTGCAGCAAATAATGATACTCTCTGTATGGGGAGCTTTTCACAACAACTCGCTCCGTGTGAAAGGTCCGTCATGATGACTTGATGCCGAGCAGAATGGAAGCTCCTCCTATTTAATGATGCACCGGGGCGAATTTTCGCAGCGAAAGTCCACCCAAGCAGAGCGACACACCGGGCGAAGGAGGCGCGTCCGTCGCCACGTGACCCCTGTGAATTTGTAGCGTCTGATCGCGCCCGGTGTGAACGCGGCTGAAATCCGCGAAGTAGCGCTATTTTTTACACTTATTATAGATGTTTTAAGGCTGTAAAACCCCTCACTACACACTTTTCTCAAACAGGCATTAACATTTTCTCACTTTTCTGTCTTGTGTAAACACTCTCTTTTTTCTTCTGTGCGAGAAGATTATAAACAGACACACGCAGAACACAATGCGTGGCTCTCCCTTCACTCATTGCCTCCGGAGGTACGGATGCGGGACCCGCAAAGAATCCAAGTCCTCTCTCAGTGGCCACGGAGCTCTGCGGCTACGGTCAACATCCGGATCATCTAGATGTTGAATTAATTGCATAGCAACCCACTTTTCAAGGGCTTTAGAAAAGACTGACCGTATGCTAATTGGTCTGTAGTTATTAATATTTTTATCGCCTGCCCACGGTAATTGTAGCCATCTTCCATGTCTGCAGTACAGTGGAATGCTCAACAGATATATTTATTAAATGCGTAATTGGATGTGCCAGGGCCATTTTATGTGTTTTTAGGAATCCAACATCAAAGCCATGATGGTCTTTAGTTTTGGACTCCTTCATGCCATTTATAACATTGCAAGTTTTAAGCTTAAGTTATTGGCTCTAATTTAAAAGTTTGACTGTGTCTTGTATTTTTGTAGGTTATTTCGGGCGATTTGAAACATGCTGCCATCTCTTCAACAGAGCATAGGAATGATAAGTTCAGCTCTTTTGCTAAAATTATAGGATCATTCACAAGCCAGTTGACAATTTTCAATTCCAGATTATTTGCATATTTATTTTTCTGCCTCACTAGAAGTTTATTAATATTCTGCAAATTTGTTTTCCATTTCCATTTGTGTTTTGCATCATTGTGATTAAAAAATAGCTTTTGCTGTTCGCAATTCTGATGTTAATCCGTTTCTCATTAAAATATATTTTTGTCTGTCTGTTGTCAACCCAGATTTAATTGAGTTTTTCAATAGCTGGTCTCTTTTTTCCATTAAATTTATACAGTTTGAATATACCCATCGGACAGAGTAAGATTTTGTTTTCCTATAATTTATTTTTACACTGAAAAAAAAAAAAAAAAAACTTCCATGTGCCCTCTTTTACCCTTGATAATTTTCTCTCTTGCTGACTCATTCACTTTCTTTTTCTTCAGCTCTTTACTTTCTGCACTTAAAGTAAAAATGTGAGAACACACACACACACACACTCTCTCTCTCTCTCTCTTCCTCTTCTTCCTCTGTAGAGTAACTGATGTGTCAGCAGGTTTACTGAATTATAGTTGTCCTTTAGTCATTCAGACTGTGTTTTCTTGTGATCTCTTTTTAACTCCAAAAGCCCACAGAGACACACATTTGTATGGAGGTGTGGACCAAAATACCTGCTGCAATGTGTACAAAGATACTGAATGACAAATACTTATGCAATAAAATGCAAATTAATTATTTAAAAATCACATACATTCATATACATATACATTCTGTCTCTCACATTTGAAATGTACCTATGATAAAAATTATAGATCTCTCCATTCTGTGTAGGTGGGAAAACTTGCAAAATCGACAGTGGATCATATTTTCAATTTCAATTTTTCATTTATATAGCACCAAATCACAACAGAGTTGCCTCAAAGCGCTTCACACAGGTAAGGTCTAACCTTACCAACCCCCAGAGCAACAGTGGTAAGGAAAAACTCCCTCTGAGGAAGAAACCTCAAGCACACCAGACTCAAAGGGGTGACCCTCTGCTTGGGACATGCTACAAACATAAATTACAGAACAATTCACAAAACAATTCACGGACGAATATACAAGAAATGCTATTGGCGCACAGGACAGGAGGATCGCCAACACGAATACAACTCCCATCTCTGGATGGAGCTGCACCTTAAACAGAGAGAAAAAACAGAATCAGGCATCAGAAAGACAAAAAATACTGTATAATTTGCCAGCATTAAACAACAAGAAAAACAGAGAAATACTAAGGTGATCGCCGGCCACTAGCCATAAACTTCACTAAAAGACCCAGAATTTAGGTAAGGCTGAGGCCACAGCCCGCTCCAATTACTAATAATTTAATGAAAAGAGTAAAAAGCGTAAAACAAAACTGTACCAGTATGCTAGCCATATGAAAGGGAAAATAAGTGTGTCTTAAGTCTGGACTTGAAAATCTCCACAGAATCTGACTGTTTTATTGACACAGGGAGATCATTCACAGAACAGGGGCACGATAAGAGAAAGCTCTGTGACCCGCAGACTTCTTATTCACCTTAGGGACATAAAGTAGTCCTGCACCCTGAGAACGTAAAGCCCGGGCCGGTACGTAAGGTTTAATTAGGTCAGCTAGGTAGGGAGGTGCCAGTCCATGAATAATTTTATAGGTTAGTAGCAGAACCTTAAAATCTGATCTCACTGGGACAGGAAGCCAGTGAAGGGATGCCAAAATGGGTGTAACATGGTCGAATTTTCTGCTTCGTGTCAAAAGTCTGGCTGCAGCATTTTGAACCAATTGGAGACCCCTAATGCTAGACTGCGGTAAACCAGAAAATAGAACATTGCAGTAGTCCAATCTAGAAGAGATAAACGCATGGATCAGGGTCTCAGCATCAGCCATAGACAGGATGGGACGAATCTTCGCTATATTTCGCAGGTGGAAGAAAGCAGTCCTAGTAATATTTCTAATGTGGAGGCCAAAGGACAACGAAGGATCAAAAATTACCCCAAGGTTCCTCACTTTGTCAGTGTGATGTATGACACACGAACCGAGGCTGAGCATTAACTGGTCAAATTGATGCCGATGTCTCACTGGACCAAGAACCATCATTTCAGTCTTATCAGAGTTTAAAAGTAGGAAGTTTCTAGACATCCAACTTCTCACTGCTGCAAGGCAATCTTCTAAGGATTTTATGTGAACGAGATTACCAGGAGTTATCGGCATGTATAACTGAGTATCATCTGCATAGCAGTGAAAGGTACACTCAACAAAAATATAAACGCAACCCTTTTGTTTTTGCTCCCATTTTGTATGAGATGAACTCAAAGATCTAAAACTTTTTCCACATACACAATATCACCATTTCCCTCAAATATTGTTCACAAACCAGTCTAAATCTGTGATAGTGAGCACTTCTCCTTTGCTGAGATAATCCATCCCACCTCACAGGTGTGCCATATCAAGATGCTGATTAGACACCATGATTAGAGCATAGGTGTGCCTTAGACTGCCCACAATAAAAGGCCACTCTGAAAGGTGCAGTTTTATCACACAGCACAATGCCACAGATGTCGCAAGATTTGAGGGAGCGTGCAATTGGCATGCTGACAGCAGGAATGTCAACCAGAGCTGTTGCTCGTGTATTGAATGTTCATTTCTCTACCATAAGCCATCTCCAAAGGCGTTTCAGAGAATTTGGCAGTACATCCAACCAGCCTCACAACCGCAGACCGCGTGTAACCACACCAGCCCAGGACCTCCACATCCAGCATGTTCACCTCCAAGATCATCTGAGACCAGCCACTCGGACAGCTGCTGAAACAATCGGTTTGCATAACCAAAGAATTTCTGCACAAACTGTCAGAAACTGTCTCAGGGAAGCTCATCTGCATGCTCGTCGTCCTCATCGGGGTCTCGACCTGACTCCAGTTCGTCGTCGTAACCGACTTGAGTGGGCAAATGCTCACATTCACTGGCGTTTGGCACATTGGAGAGGTGTTCTCTTCACAGATGAAATCCCGTTTCACACTGTCCAGGGCAGATGGCAGACAGCGTGCGTGGCGTCGTGTGGGTGAGTGGTTTTCTAATGTCAATGTTGTGGATCGAGTGGCCCATGGTGGCGGTGGGGTTATGGTATGGGCAGGCGTCTGTTATGGACAAAGAACACAGGTACATTTTATTGATGGCATTTTGAATGCACAGAGATACCGTGACGAGATCCTGAGGCCCATTGTTGTGCCATACATCCAAGAACATCACCTCATGTTACAGCAGGATAATGCACGGCCCCATGTTGCAAGGATCTGTACACAGTTCTTGGAAGCTGAAAATGTCCCAGTTCTTGCATGGCCGGCATACTCACCGGACATGTCACCTATTGAGCATGTTTGGGATGCTCTGGACCGGCGTATACAACAGCGTGTACCAGTTCCTGCCAATATCCAGCAACTTCGCACAGCCATTGAAGAGGAGTGAACCAACATTCCACAGGCCACAATTGACAACCTGATCAACTCTATGCATGAGGCAAATGGTGGTCACACCAGATACTGACTGGTATCCCCCCCCCCCCCCCCCCCCAATAAAACAAAACTGCACCTTTCAGAGTGGCCTTTTATTGTGGGCAGTCTAAGGCACACCTGTGCACTAATCATGGTGTCTAATCAGCATCTTGATATGGCACACCTGTGAGGTGGGATGGATTATCTCAGCAAAGGAGAAGTGCTCACTATCACAGATTTAGACTGGTTTGTGAACAATATTTGAGGGAAATGGTGATATTGTGTATGTGGAAAAAGTTTTAGATCTTTGAGTTCATCTCATACAAAATGGGAGCAAAACCAAAAGTGTTGCATTTATATTTTTGTTGAGTGTAATTCCAAAACACCGCAATATGTGCCCAAGGGGTGCTATATAAAGGGAGAAAAGCATGGGGCCTAAGACAGACCCCTGTGGAACCCCAAATTTCATGTCACTAAGGTTAGAGGTAGTGTTACTGTACAAAACACAGAACGACTGGTCAAGTATGACGTCAGCCATGCAAGGGCACTCCCAGTAATCCCAAAATTATTTTCCAGCCTATCAAGTAGAATATGATGATCCACTGTATCAAATGCAGCACTGAGATCTAACAGCAACAGAACCGTAGTGGTGTCCGAATCCACTGTAAGCAGAAGATCATTCACCACTTTAGTGAGAGCCGTCTCTGTGGAATGATATTTTATAAAAGCAGACTGTAGTGGCTCAAAGAGATTATTCTCAGTAAGATAGTCTATGAGCTGCCGTGACACCACTTTTTCCAGAATTTTAGAGAAAAATGATAGATTTGATATTGGCCGATAGTTTGTCAATACACTAGGGTCAAGATTAGGTTTCTTAAGTAATGGTTTAATCACTGCAGATTTGAAACATTTAGGAACAGATCCAGAAGTTAAAGAAAGATTAATCATTTCCAGCACAGTCGGCCCAAGAGTGGGCCACAGGTCCTTAAACAGTTTTGTTGGTATAGGATCAAATAAACAGGTTGTGCTTTTTGTTGACATTACGAGTTTTGTCAGCATGCCTAATGAGATACTATCAAATTCTGTAAATCTAGGTAATACCTCAGTAGTGGCGCCCACCTCAATAGCAGGGTGTAGTGGCTGGGTTAAGGCATGCTGGGATATGTTTAACCTGATGTCTTCTATTTTCTTCCCAAAGTAATCCAGGAAATCTTGTGCTGTAAAAGGAGAGCGAACTACAGGTGGTTGTCCATGCATAAGTGTTGCCACCGTGTCGAACAAGAACTTTGAGTTATGCTTGTTTTGTTGATCAAATCAGAGTAGTAGGTCTGCTTTGTAGCCAATAATGCATGCTTATAGTCTAAGATAGCATCATGCCATGCAAGGTGAAATACTTCTAATTTTGAACGACACCATTTCCGTTCTAGACTTCTTGCTTTATGCTTGAGGTCACGCAGATAATCATTGAACCAAGGTGACTGTGATTTGGGGGAGCATTGTTTTAACACAGGTGGTGCAATCATGTCGAGTATCGTTTTGAGCACTGAGTTTAAACTATCCACAAGTCTGTCTACTGACTGGATATTTGTCAAATGTGAAGCTAAGACATCAGGCAGTCTAGCTTCAAGTTCAGTCTTAGTTGAGGAGTTGATGCATCGCCGTAATGATATATAAGGTTGTTGTTCCACTAAACATAGCAGCAAAACTGTAAAATTAATAAGTGAGTGATCAGACACCACTGATGTAAGAGGCATGATGTCAATATTCGTGACAGCAATACCACGTGCAAGAACCAGATCCAGGGTATTTCCACTAATGTGCGTCGAATCCCGAATGCATTGCCGAAATCCTAATGCATCCACAATTTCCATAAATGATTTGCAGAGGGGACCAGAAGGCTTATTTATATGAATGTTAAAGTCACCAATGATCAGAATGTTATCTACACTAGTTGACAAGTTAGAGATGAACGCACCAAATTCATCTAAGAATTCAGAATATGGGCCAGGAGGCCTATATACAGTGACAAAGTAATACGACTGATTTTTATTCTTCTGACCTTGGCAATGTGTTATATCCTGAGCAGAGTGGGGAATCAGATGCTCAAACGAGTGATATTTGTAACCCCCAACAGCTAATAAGCTAAACCTAGATTTATAAATAAGAGCAACACCCCCGCTTTGCTTCGCATCACGAGGGACGTGACTAAATGTATATGCTGGTGGGCAGGCCTCATTTAAGGGGAGGCCAGGTTTCACATAGCCCAATCATATGTAAGTGATGATCAATAATTAGATCATTGATCAACAATGATTTTGAGGACAGCGATCTTATGTTAATGAGACCCAGTCTAAGGACCTCAGTCGGGTTGACAGTTGAACTGTTTGGGTTTAGGGGTGGTTCCAGAGTAGCATATATAAGATGCCTAGAAGTAGGTTTAGGTTTGAGACATTCCACGCACATTGTATGTAGCAGACACGAAATCTTTGCTATTGCTGGAACAACCACTGGGCCATCCTCAATTCCAACATCATCCAATATAGTAATGGGTATCAAGTTTGGAAAGCATATCCCTCTAAGACTTTTATGGACATGACTACGGAAGCAAGCCACAGCCTCAACTTGTTGAAATTCCCTCCCTGTCAAATAAACTGCACTATCACCATAGTGGATTTTCTGCACTAAATTCCCCGCTAAGCTAATGGATTCCACACCCACATTTATCATAAGCCTTGCAGGGTCTCTAATCACCTGCTCCGTGGCCTGCTGTAGATTCCTAATGTTACCCTCCCTGTAGAGCTCTATCTATGTTCGCAGACAAGATGGCGGCGCCTTCCCCAGTAGGGTGGAGGCCATCCGACATCAGCAAGCCATCGCGGCCCCAGAACGAAAGCCAGTTATCAATAAAGCTAAAGCCTTGCTGTCTACAAAACTGTGCCAGCCACCTGTTTAATGATGTCAGCCTGCTAAATGCCTCATCATTACCCCGGGAGGGGAGGGGACCAGAGACTATTAATCGATGCCGACACATCTTTCTGGCAAGGTCACAAGTCCTCTCTATGTCCATTTTTGTGACCTGAGTGCTTCATCCTGATATCATTGGTGACAACGTGAATAACTATGTGACTATTTCTCATGTCATGTTCCTTCATCTGTCTTCCCTTCTGCAGCGTCAGCCCCCTAAGATGAGATGCAATGTCGGGAGCTCTGGCCCCAGGAATACATTTAACGTCAGCCGGCGTCTGTAACCTGACTTTGCGCCCAGTAGCATCAGCTACTGGGCTCGCTAGCCGGTCCAACCCTTACGAAAAAGTTCAATAGGTTTCTATAGGATTCTATAGAGGTCATATAGCTTTCTATAGAACACCTATAGACACGCGACCTACAGGGGTCTTGGCCTATAGAGACCGATAGCATTCTACAGACATAAGGACCTATAGGCGCCATTGCGTATAGAAACCTATAGGTTTCTATAGACATGCCAGTATATAGAAACACCATATTAATCAATTCTGGCTCAAATGTAGCCGATAAATTATCTGATAGAAAAAAATGTGGAATTTGGATGAAAAAACAGATTGTTTTATTTTGTCTGCATATTTTTATGCAAGATAATGTTGCCACTGTACTAGCAAGGAGATATTAATTTTTGTTCACTTGTAACTATAATATATTTGAGAAGTGTGTATATACACATCACGCTTATACACAAGCAGATAAAGGCAAAGTATAAAAAAGTTACACAACATTACAAATTCAACAATATCTTTTATTACAAGTTAAAAATTATTACATGTATATACATAATCACATATATCATTTTCTTTGTCGAACCATGGAACTTGGAAACTGCAGTATCATCAAACACAAGTATAGATGTAAACATCCAAACAGGTCAGCATTAATGCAGACAAGTTTGCTTCAAATGGTTACTATAACATCTGTAACTGAAACTACACATGCATATGTTATATCAGTTCAACCCATACGCCAGTGTATACAATCCTGTAGGACCGTCTATATCCTATGCCAGAGGTGGGACTAAGTTACTGTCAAATCATTCTCAAGTCATGAATCGGCAAGTCTCAAGTCAAATCTCAAGTGAGCTTGCAAACAATTGGTGGCCGATTGACTTGACGGTGACTTTGAGAGAATTCTATAGGCTGCCCTATAGCATTCTATAGAGGGCCAAGTTCTGCTAACATGTAAAACATTCATGTGTAACCATCAATTCACAACTTAATCCCAGTAAAACCGAGAAGGCAGTGGGCACAGGTAAGATGAAACATCAGTTTTCATAAAAATACATTTTTGCAGGATGTCTCCTGGATAAATACAAATATTTGGGTTATCTGCATGTTGGTCAATATTTACAAGAAAGTCAGATGAACAGCCTAGCCTTGCATCAACAAATAATGGTCTTCGTGTAATGCTGAATGGCTTTACTAGTATGATATTTGCTTATCACACAAACAAAAACCATTATCATTCATGCAGTCTGGTCCCAATTTAACACAGAGAAAAGTTTCAATTCTTCCATATTTATACACACCATGAGTAAATGCAACATAGCAGTTGCAATGCCGAGCAGATTGAAAATAGTCACTGCTGGCATACAGCTGGTGGTGAAAAATAAATCTCTTATATACAATGGCGGAAGTGTGCACTTGGTTCCCTGTCAGTCTGCTTGCAGCCAGTAACTTTGATGGAGGCAGAATAACTTGCTCTCCTTTGCCAAGAGCACGCAAATTATTTGAAAGTACGTTTGTACATTTTGATTTAGTGTGTCTGCTGGCCAATGAGGTATACAGGACAGACACATCAGTGTTCTCCTCCATGCAACTAACTGCTAACTCTGTCATCACCTTCATGAGAGAGAATGTCTCACAAATCTGAAAACCAACTTTCTGGGTACCGTGGAAACACCTAATCAAAGTCCTGTTGTATCCCTCAAAAACAAAGGTGGAAGTTGCCCATAAAGGGCCAGTGTTGATAACTGACTGGGCAAAATGAATCAATGAGTGGACATTGAAAGTGCAATGTCTTATTCCATATAAACGCTCAGTCATCAGAACAAACATCCTGAGGCAAGCATTGCTCTCACGAACCTTTCTTTCAGAAACACTCTCACTCATGAGGTAATAAATACCAAATACAAATAGGAACCAGTGTTTCATATACACAGCAGGTAAAATTCCCTGAAATACCACCAAAGAATAGAACAGGAGAGCTCGCCATTCAGATGCCTTCCAATACTTCCGCGTTTTGAGAGACCTGGGGCATCTGGTTATTTCACTTGGAGGTGCTATATCCTGCAGTCTCTCATCTAATTTCTTCACTTGGTCCCCAATGTAATATGCCTCTGCTCTGTTTGCTGAATCCAGCCAAGTCCCCACAAAATGTCTAGTAACTCCTAAGAAAGCTGTGTGTTGTGATTCAGAACAAATGCCTTTCACAGAGTCATAATGTGGTAACTGCATGACAACTGAAGGCCCCTTCACACCTTGCTGACACATCCCTGTTCTCTGTGACTCTACTGACAATCTCCTCTGATCATCGTCAGTTCTTGGGAGTGCTTCACCATTGTATGGGTAAGTACGAATGGGAGGACCATTTCCATTTGGTATTGGTGTGCCTTCCTGCTTACACCAGTCGCATCCATACTTCCCATTGAACTGTTTGGAATTCCTCACTAAAGACCTGGCAGGTGCATCCGCTGACAGGCAAAGAGCAAAAATCCTGGTTTGGCCAAGAGGTGAGTGCAAACCATCTGCACCCAAATCTCTAAGTTCATCCACAAATGGTTTTAAGAAAGTATTCATTTTGGGTTTACATTCTCCAAACCACAAGCCTGCCATAATCATATGTTTCCTGCGCATATGTGGTGGAATTTCATTTACTGTGGCAAACAAAGGCCAAACAGAAAAATTGGAGGATTTAAAAATAGAAACTCCATCAGTATTGAACAATAATGACAAGTCACTGGGACCTATTATGCCATCATGAAGAAGGTTTTTATAAAGTTTACCATGAACAATGTCATTTATGTTAGTTTCTCTCAAGATTTCATCAATATTTCGATTTTCAAGGGCAAGCTGCCACTTCTGGTACTTTCATCATTCTTTGCAGCTGTGTTTTGACCGGGCATCCTGAGGAAAAAAACTACCCTCTGCAGTTGAGATGTCTGCACTGAATTCATTGCCGCAGTTTGTACAATTCCTTGTCAATTTCTCGGGGCCAAGATATGCAGTGCACGCCATGCAATAATAGTGAACCTGAAATTGAAATAGAAGAATGGTATGAATATAAGAACATTGAAACCTGCGAGAGCATGGTCGTTTTTTTTAATGCACAACAGAAGCTTGAGCATATTGATTATCAATGATAAGCAATCTGTATAGCAACAAAAAACACCATACACCAACAAGAACATGATTTACTAGCATACCATGGCAAATGATAATCAGCACAGACTAATGCTGCATTTACACATAACAATGACAAGAAATGAATGCCACGAAGTATACATTCTTGGCCGCTGATCATGTTAAGAATGTCAGGAATGTGCAAGACTGAAGCAAATATGACGTTCGTAATGCATTCTGCCTATGTGTAAATGCAGCATAACTCCCTTTATATGAAACACATTGGTCCGTACAGATGATGATTTAATAAAAAATAAACATACCTCGTACATTGAATCTTCAACACTCTTGTACAGCAATACTTTGATGTAGGAACACTGTTTGGACTGTGTATATTCATCAAAGAAAGAAGATCATCCAAAGCACTATCAGAAAGACCATGCCGCAAGACATAGGACACTATCAGCAGTAGACTCTGTGACTTGGTGATGGGGCATCTGGATAAATTGGAAGATTTCCATCTTCAAGGCTGAATCCCTAAAAAAGGCAAAAACAAAACAACAAAAAAAACAAAACAAAACAGTGAGCATCAGAAAGGTGTAACATTAGTCACGGGGCTGATATCAGAAAGAGCCTTAGATAAACGTGGCTGCACTCATCAGACATGGACTGTTTATAGTTGGTTGAAGCCTTAATTTTTATTATACGAACATTAATTGCGACACTATTACACTCACAGAAATATTTAACCCTGACTTTGAAGATTTATGTAATTTTATTACATGACTAATTCCCATTTACTTTTTTTTTTTAGATAGTTTTAATACAACTACCAAATAGACCTTACATGATTCTAATTCATTACTGTAATAATTCCTATTTATTGAAATGCATAATCCTCAGCTGTATGTATTTAGTATTAATAAAAATATAATTACTCTAAACAATAATGACAGTATTTATTTAAAACACCTAAAGTATATTGTTTGAACTGCATAATAATGAGGTTACCTATGCCATTTATCTTGTATATGGTTAAAATAAAATAAGTATAAAATATTAAAATTCCTGTATACACAAAAGAATGACATTTTTGGCCCAAGATGCACTTCTAATAGAGGAAATATGGTACATGTGTGTTTGAAGTAAGAAAATATTTTAATTTGTTTTTCTTTTGTTAAGGTTAAGGTCATAGACAATGCCCTAATTCATACGGTTACAGTGCATAGAAAAACCAAACACCATATTTGTTCTATTAGAATGGCATGTGCTTAAATGACAGAAGCAATTTTATGTTCAAAATAAGTCATATGTTAACATTTCTATATGCAATAAATGCAATGTTTGGTTTAGGTGTGCTTCTATTTATTTCTATAATAGAGGAAATATGGTACATAAATTGGTATCAGTCATGATGCTTATTTACCTGGTAATTATCATCTGGTTCATTTCCTTCCTCCCCATCACCATGCTGAAAATCATCATCTTCATCATCTCCTCCAGAGTCAACTCCATTGTCATGCCAGTCCTCATCATCCCCCTGATCCATTTCTTCATTTTGTACTGAGTCTCCACCCATGTCTTGCCCCAAATCATCCTCGCCTTCCTTGTTGCCATCAATATGCCAAGTGTTATCTTCAACATTATGATCACATCCAACATCACCATACCACATGTCTGCTGAATCTGCTTGGTCTACTTCATTGAGAACATCATCCTTGCTTCCATTGTCCACTAGATCATCCTGTTCTAAAACCACCCCACCTTCTTGAGAACTACTATGTTGAAACACAGCTCTATTTCTGATGTCCATTCGATCATTCATTGGTAAGTCAGTTTCAGGTTGTTCAACATCAGTGCCACAGTGGTTACAATCAATCCCTTCGTCAGTCTTTGAATGCTCCTAGGAAAAAAATATAGGATACATGCACCTTTAGCAACATGAATTTCAAGTATGCAGAGAAGTGGCATTTCATATTTTTAATCTTGATTGATGTTTATCAAAATTTACAAACAATTTCTCATAAAATTAATAAAAGGAAAAGTCAGTATACAAATTATCTTCAAGCAAACAGAAATATTGTTCAAATGGAAACAATTCAAATAGTGAAAACAGCCATACTAATTTAGTTTCAATTTCAACTGGTTATTCTATACATGCTGTAGATCATAATATAGCCAACATTCAAGAATCTACAAATTAACCATATACATGCCAAATTCATTGTCAATCAAGTGGACAATGATTAGAATGGTGTGGCATTATGTTACATGTGTTTTTCTTCATGAAAGAAATCTTAATATTTTCGCATGCCTCGTTTTTTTTTTTTTTTTCAAATCCCCCCGCCCGATTGTTAGTGACCCCCCCCAGTCTAAACATAAGACAACGGGTCTCTTTTGTACTTACGGGAGCAACCGACTGTGAAGAGTTGAGATCAATGGTTTCACCACCTACAATTCTTCTTCTCTTTCGTCGATTACATTTTGTTTGTCTCGGAAGAGAGATATCGGGATTAATCCCATATTGTCTGTAACGTTGTCGAAGCATGTCAACCGAAATATGGCCGTCGGGTTGTTGGTGTTTTTCTTCTTCTGCTTCTTCTTCTCTCTGTTGGTCAGGAGGGGCCATCAGGTTAGGTGCGCATGCGTACAACAGAGCAGCGCCCGCAATGATTCAAAATGCATACATTTTTTTTAAATAAATGAAACAAAAATTTAAAATAGAATTAACTTTTCAGTTTTCTTCATAAAAACATCTAAACTTAGATCAATGTGAACAAATAAACACGTATAAGTCATGAATCTGTCTCCGGGTCATAGGTCGTTATATCCCATGATGCCATGCGCTCATAGGATCGCGCCATTTCAAAACGAGGCCGATCTTGGAGAAAGACCGCGTCACTTTTGTCTGTTTCCTTTATTTCACATTTACGCTTGTATAATGGTGAAATACGCCCTTTTTGAGTTTTTTGAGGAAGATGCCGTTGAAGTAGGCGAATTCAAGTGGATTGTTGGCCACGAACAGATTGCAGAGTCTACGATTGGAAGTAAAACAGAGGTATGGATTGTGTGTTACGTGTGATCGCCTCGGACATCACACAATAAGAGAATGGAGTTCCGAGTGTGCGCTTGGGCTCCGGGTTGTACCAGCCAACCAGGAGTTATCCTGAACGGCAGTTCTATATTATACCATCTGAGAAATACAGGAGTGAGAAATGGCTCGCTGCAATCGTCAGGGGGGCTGTAAACACCGATGGGAGTATCAACAAAAGGAAACAATGGACTCCCAAGTCCGGTCCTGCTGTGTTCTGCCCATTTCATCTCGTAAATACTTTTTGTGTTAATATTCGATTTCAGTTTTAAATCGATTCAACAATGCTTCACGATTGACGAACAGCGTTTGTTTATACCGAGCTGCCTACCAGATGTTCAACTCGCACATGCGCACTCGGAACTCCAATCTCGCTTATTTCGACCAGCATTTTGAAGGTGAATCTAAGACCTGCTTCAACACTAGTTCTGGACTAGGAAACTCATTTTACCATTGAATAAAACATGCTCAATTTGTTTGCAATGCTCGCCCTATTTATGCAAGGACACCCTCCATTGTATCATGTACAAGTTCATTTGTCCTGTTGATTGGTTGTTTGCTAACAGCACAAAAGATGAAATTCATGTTTTGTAATAACCAGGCACTTTTTATCTACAGCATAATTAAATTCCATAGTGTTCATTTCTACTTTCCTATGAGTTCCATTACAAAATATAATCGCATTATGTTACCCCTAAGGTACAATGTGTGACTACACAGACCTCAGCAATAAAATAATTTAAAATGCCCCAAATTATATATGTAATATTTTGTCACATTGTGTTTCTTTTTCCTCAGGTTATTGTTAAATGGCCTTTAAACAAGAATTTGATGAAGAAACTTGGGAAAGAAGAGATCCACTTGAAGAGTTACCAAGCAAAAAACTGCTGCGCATACATTTTGGAAACTGGCGGTGAGTTAAGTATTTTCACAATATATGACCACAATGGGTGGTTCTAGTTTCCTTACAAGCTTATGTATTATTTAGGGGGCATCATATTCTTTTTGGCCTTATTTAGGGATAACATGCTCCAGGAATAAATGGTAACAGAAAATAAATAATAATACAGTAATGACAAAGCTGCAGTAACCCCCAACAACCATATATTTTTATAAAGCTTAAATACTCTTCTATTAAATCAAATAATTACAAAATTAAAAAATAGACTGCTAACATTTATTTTTTAATTAATAAAAATCATGATTTTTATCCTATAAATTAGAAAATACTGTTATCTAAGCCGAACTTAGAAATTCTGAGACACCATTTTGAAGCCATTTACACGGGGATCTTTTTGCTACAAAATCCATCCAAATCCATTGAGCAATTGAAATGGTCAAACTGAGATAATTGCTAATTTGCATATCAACAAGGTCATTGACCTTATTACTATTATTGCAAGTTTAAATGCCCATATTATATAGAATCAGTGTATCTCAGATGTTTAAATGGCTATGTGTATGTTTTGATTATGGTAAACTATTAGATATATTTACACACCTGAAAGATTGCTTATGCAAATACTATGCAAATTGGTCTGAAAAAATGAATCATTTTTGACATTTTCAACTCAGTATGTTACACTTAGGTTGAAATTTTCACAGAAGTAATGGGCCTTTCACACTGGACACGTCAGAGGCATCACGAATCGGTCTAAAAAGCATTATTGTCAATGAGACGCGTTGCTTTTTAGAGACGTAAGAAGCGTCACGCCAAAAGCTAAAGCGACGCTTCTGACGGGAGTGCACATTGCCGCTTGTCGACAGGCGGACGCGGTCAAAGTTCAACCCAGTCCAACTTTTTGACACTGAGCTGTGACATAGCCAAAACACGGAAGACTAGTGTTAGAAACCGCTGATCTCTACATAAGAGATCGGCGCAGAAACCACTGATCTGTACAAAACAGAAACGTGTCACAGGACTGCTCAGTTATAGAGCAGGTTTCTGAAGAAACGTGATCGCTGAACTTTTTTCAGGTTGTGGAAACAGCCAAAGTGTGATGTAGCAATCTCCACCCCCTTGCCGCTTCCGAAGCGTTAAAGCGTTGGTAGGCGTTACCTGAAGCTTATGAAGTGTCCAGTGTGAAATACCCTTGAGAGGTATATATTTAGATTTTAAACATGCAAAATAATACATCTGGTGAAAATAATTAAATATCACATCCTAATACCTTACAGAATTAACATTCATGTACCTTCTATTTCAGATGATCTTCCAAGCTTGCGCCAAGCAGCAAATAAGTATGCAAAGAATACAAATGTATGTTTGCAGACACCAAACCAGAAAAGGGTGCGCAGGTGAAAAACCCAAGGTTTGATTCATCCTCAGAAGATGAAGATGATCGTCCATTATTGCAGGTACCATTTTTCTATATTTGCCTTCTTGACTCATCAGTGATCTGTAAATTTCCTCCCTGAAATAGACACCCTCATTGTATCTGACACAAAACAAACAATACTTGTGCCTATTTGAGGCAATTTATCAACATGGTATTAAATTTACATGCTTTCATGTCCTGCAAATTTCCCCATTATCTCGATTGAGAAACTGCAAATAAGTTCACAGCATTTGTGCAGTTTTTGTAAAAGAAATACTTCTTCTGGAATTGATGTGTGATTTTGACAGCGTAGGCCATCCAGTAACATTGCTTCTTAATGGCCGTTAGGGATTGTTTTCTTCATGAATGCCTATGATAGTGTCTGTGTATGTCCTTGTCATGTGTGGATTTCACTTTGTTAATGCTGCAATATAATTTTGTCTCTGTAGATTAATAAGAAAAAGAAAGTGGTTTCAAAGAACAATGATGAAGAAGAACTGGCAAGAGCTATAGAGAAGGAAATGAAAGAGAAGGATGTATAAAGTAACATTATGATTATTTCCAAGGAATCGTAATAGTATATAGAGATAAATTACATTAACTGGCATGCTTACATACACCATCATATTAAACTGTCTTTTTAACACACATGTACAGACCACAGCGGCTTCACAAGAAGAAGAATGTATTTTGAGTCCTGGAGGTAAGCTACATCTACAATTCTTATTGTTCTTTGCTTGCTTTATTTGTTAATCGCAACTCTTTGTTTAATTTCAGTAGGGTTAAATTAATCATGATTATTATTCTGTTACAGAGTGAAGATGATGATGATGAAGAATGGACAAGGGCATGGAGATTGCATTGGTGAGCACCCCATTGTCCTTTTTAACTCATATAAACACCCAGTGGCAATAGTGTCAATCATTTGACTTTGTATAATTATTGAACAATCTGCATTTATTTACAGCTGAAAGAGAAGGTCAACAACCTCACAAAAGCAAATGCCTAAACTTTTGGCAAGAAATAAGCGGCTGCATGTGGCCCTTGAGAATCTGAGAAGTAAGTATTAAAATGTCCATGTGTAGTCTTGATCAGTGTTGTGCAATTCACCACTTTTCATGAACTAGTTCAAAGGTCAGTTCAACATGTTCAAAGTGAACTGTTAACATTCATAGATCACCATTTCAATTTTGAATTAGTTCAAAGTTCAGTTCGTTTTTTTAGGGTGAGAAATTAAATGAAGACAACTGTGTTTTCAAACTGACTTCAACCACTATGCCTACCTTGTAGCCTAAAACTTCACTGTAGATCTTAAATTCTATCACACAAAATGGAACGTTTTTTGTATGTATGTATGTATATAATATATATATATATATATATATATATCTATATATATATATATATATAGATATACTCAACAAAATATAACGCAACACTTTTGGTTTTGCTCACATTTTGTATGAGATGAACTCAAAGATCTAAACTTTTTCCACATACACAATAAAGGCCACTCTGAAAGGTGCAGTTTTGTTTTATTGGGGGGGATACCAGTCAGTATCTGGTGTGACCACCATTTGCCTCATGCAGTGCAACACATCTCCTTCGCATAGAGTTGATCAGGTTGTCAATTGTGGCCTGTGGAATGTTGGTCCACTCCTCTTCAATGGCTGTGCGAAGTTGCGACGACGAACTGGAGTCAGGTCGAGACCCGCTGAGGATGAGAGCATGCAGATGAGCTTCCCTGAGACGGTTTCTGACAGTTTGTGCAGAAATTCTTTGGTTATTCAAACCGATTGTTTCAGCAGCTGTCCGAGTGCTGGTCTCAGATGATCTTGGAGGGTGAACATGCTGGATGTGGAGGTCCTGGGCTGGTGTGGTTACACGTGGTCTGCAGTTGTGAGGCTGGTTGGATGTACTGCCAAATTTCTCTGAAACGTCTTTGGAGACGGCTTATGGTAGAGAAATGAACATTCATACACGAGCAACAGCTCTGGTGACATTCCTGCTGTCAGCATGCCAATTGCACGCTCCCTCAAATCTTGCGACATCTGTGGCATTGTGCTGTGTGATAAAACTGCACCTTTCAGAGTGGCCTTTTATTGTGGGCAGTCTAAGGCACACCTGTGCACTAATCATGGTGTCTAATCAGCATCTTGATATGCACACCTGTGAGGTGGGATGGATTATCTCAGCAAAGGAGAAGTGCTCACTATCACAGATTTAGACTGGTTTGTGAACAATATTTGAGGGAAATGGTGATATTGTGTATGTGGAAAAAGTTTTAGATCTTTCAGTTCATCTCATACAAAATGGGAGCAAAAACAAAAGGGTTGCGTTATATTTTTTGTTGAGTGTATATATATATATATATATCTGTGCTAATTATTTTTTTATGTTAGCTATTAAGTATTTGTGTTATTTGTTTGGACGTTCGGAGAAATATGTTAAGTTTTACTCTATCTGTCCAAGTTTCAGACACCAGGGAGAGCTCCCCCTGTTGGGTGGAAAGCCAGTAACATTAGAAATGTTAGACTAAACCACACCTATGTTAACACCCACAAGGTATAAAAAGTGTTGTATGACTCATTTTAGAGGCCTTTCACAAGATGGACACTGTCTGTGAGGGTCCCAGGCCTGGTTTCTAACGTGACCTTGAATAAACTCAAAATGAGGAATACAATGGTTTGGTTTTTTGGTAAGGGGCAGAATTTTACATAAAAAGAACAGGTAGAAATAACAATAGTATGCCTGAAACTTGAGAGACCACACATGTGGAGATTAAAAAAAAAAAAAATCATATATCAATTTTGGTCATAGGGGAAACTGGGGCACAATGAATCAGTAGCTATATCTGCAAAACTACAAATATATTTACAGCAGGTATGCCATATTTTATACATAAAGGACATTACCCTTATAAATTTGTGTTTTGTTTTTGGATGCATTAAGGGTAAAAGTAAGTGGCAAGTGAAGTCAGTTTTTTCCTATCAAAAGTAAATTTCGTGGATGTCAGTGTCTTTGCATTTATTTCTCACAACAGAGGAAAGGTGGCCCAAAAAAATTATTAGTTAGAAGACTACCCCATCCAACTGATGAGCATGTGTTATGTCTTCTCCAGTCTATCAGCTATTTCATAGCATGACTCGTGTGTGTCACATGTAACCGGGCCACAGTGAATCAGTCTAGAAAGTGATTTACTAAGCCCCAGTATTAAGTGGATGACAAATATTACTTGTTGAAGTGTAGACATTTATTTCCATGAATTATTTCTATAATTTGTGTATACAAACAAATTTGCACATTTGAACAGAAATGATGACAGTTGTATATATAAATCTTACCACAAGCAGTAGCAGGCCATCTTCAGTTGTCATGAACTTTTGGCGATTTTTGTAGTTTAGCTTGAATTTTTAATCCTCACAAATCTGTCTTTCTTTTAGACTTGCCTGATTTACTGGATGTGGTAAAAAAGTTAAAAGCTGCACCATGCTCTTCACAGCATGCCTCTCCTGCACATGCGTCCACTTCATCTTCTGCTGCTTGTTCACCAGCTCATTCCGAAGACACAAGTGGCGAGGACATGGTAGGTGCAATAATAATGGAATATTCAAAATTAAACCCAGGCAATGATATTTTTTCTTCCATTTGTGCACATCAAGCCTCCATGGTGGAAAAAAAAAATGTTTTTCTTATTCTAGACAATGCTTTGTATACTGTTTGTTGTAGGAAACTTTTCTTACTGTTGTACATCATCTCAAGCTTTATTTTGTGCCTAACCTAGTGTCTTTTAATTTCAGGTAACTTTGTGGCCAGGGGTGGCCATAACAGTTGGCAAAAGAGATTACTAAATGCCAAAAAAACAATGTTAAAGAATACACAAACACCCTGCTGCGGATGATTCACACACCAGAATTACTACAGTCATCTTCCTCACTGGGAAGAAAAGCAACGCTTTTAAGATATGAGTGCCAAAAAGAAGCTGCCTGGTGTAGAGTTCGCAATTGGTAAGTTAACTGGCAGAACAATAACAATATTAATGCAATGCCTTACATATAACATATTTCCTCTATGAGAAGCACACGTCCAATAGAGGCGCATCTAGACCAAAAATTAAATTCTTTCGAAACAGAAACATTTTGACCATTAAAAAAAAAACATTATTTACATAAGCCCATGCGCTTCTAATAGAGGAAATACGGTAATGTTTTTCCCCTGCTTTGGGAACTGGTGGTATCATTTTTAAGTAATATTTCTTGGAGAATTATTTTTAAATAACCGTTTTAATTGCTGTTAAACCCTATGCTGGTTGGTTTTGTTTTATCTGTATGCTGCATCCACAATTCACAGATTTAATTTATTTATTTATTTATTTTTCATATGCAGATTATATCAAAGAACAGACCCGGTCTCCTGATGCTAAACCAGTCAAAACGGCCATCACTCACCTGTTGAACACGGAAAGCAAACGCTTACTGAAGAAGTGTGATACCACTGATTAAAGCCTTCCCCTAATGTTCAGTATTTTATCCAATACAAAGTTAAATTGTCACTGTTTGTGTATTGTTTATTTGTGAAATAAATGTTATGTTAAAATGTTTAACTGTTCCTATTATCCTTTGTATATTTTATGGCATAATGACTTGTAGGTTCTTATAGAGAGCCTATAGGTTACATAGAAATCCTATAGGCTATCGTATAAGCTCCTATAGGTTGATCTATAGGTTCTGATAGAAATCCTATAGGTTATTGTATAGGTTCTTATAGGGGCCCTATAGGTTGTTCTATAGGTTTTGATAGAAATTCTATGGGTTGGTGTATAGGTTCTTATAGAATTCCTATAGGTTGGCCTATGGGTTCTTATGGGGGCCCTACGGGATCCAATAGAAATGCTATGGGTTGGCCTATAGGTTCCTATAGAGATCCTATGGGTTGGCCTATAGGTTCTTATAGCTGGCCCTATAGGACCACCTATGGGATCCTATAGGTGAAACGTCCCAATTGCCTATAGGCACTTATAGGTTTTTCTGTAGAAGCCTATAGGTTGCTCAATAGGCTTGTCTATGGAAATTCTATAGACTAGCCTATAGCAACCTATAGGCCATGCCTATAGAATTTCCTATAGATTTCCTATAGATTTTTTTTGTAAGGGAACACTAACCTCATCTGGAGTGCCCGTAACATCTAACTCCACTGAGCTAAGAAGCTGCTCTAACTTATGGGCATGACTCTCTAAAAGAGCCACCCTATCTACCAACATCACGGTGGGTGTAAAGTAGAATTAGTAGTGTACTTTGTGCACTAAGAAATTCAAGAATGTAGCCAAGCAAACACGAGCTAACCAATAATGGATAAGCTAACCACTCCTTAGGCTCACAAAGACGCAAATAAATGAATTAAAATTCACAGCAGTTACACTGAAAAACCAGGGCTGTGAAATGAAAATTGTGAAATCAGAGGAAAATTCGCAGGGGGTCTGGGCCTTGTGGGGCCACAGAAACCAAAAAGAACGCTTTGCGATAAGCATTTTAAAAACTCAGTAACGATCACGATTAAAGAGTACAACACTAACACCCCCGTCCCCCTCCCCATGATGAAATCCGTGGAATGCCGCGGATCCGCGGAGTTTTCACAGCCCTGAAAAACTAACAGAAGTATTAAACAGGTAAAAAAAAAAAAAAGCAGCAGCTATAAAATACACTAAACAGTTAATTAACTAACAGGAGTGTAAAAAAATGAAATGAAAAAATGATGACGGGGGTCCGAAATAGCTAACGCAAGCTAACCGCTAGCGAAAATGCAAGCCGCTCCTAAGATTTTACACAGGAGTAAAATAATTACTTAAAATTCACAGCAGTTCGACTGAAAAACGAACAGAAGTATTAAATGGGTAAAAAAGAAACAGCTATAAAAAGTAACGACAGAGACCTAGCTCGCGAAAGCTAACTGCTAGCGAATGCTAACTGCTAGCGAATGCTAACTGCTAGCGATTCACAACAGGACTGTTGTTAAAAAACGTTCAGAGTAGATACAATTAATAATAACCAGAAGAGTGCTAAACAGAAATAAAAGAACCATATACAACCGTGTGAAGTTCAGAGTGGCGTCACAGCAACAAACAATCCGTCAGAAGCAAGTAAATACTTATTTGTCTCACTGTATGCGATGTGCAAATGCATTGTGATTGTGTGGGAACAGGCTCGAGGCTGGCATGGTGCGCAGTGGGTGGCTGCGTGGGTAAATAGTTTATTCGTGTAATTGCTCCAAACAAAAACCATCATGGGCACATTTGGGGCATTTGCACATTCAAATGTGTTTTTTGTTGCTGTTATTATTATAGTATTATATTCGGAAATAAGCCCAGGAACTTAAGTAGAAACTTATTATTGAATGATGCTGAAATTGAAATAGTAACCGAAACCAAGTTTCTTTGAGTGTTTATCGATGATAAATTAAGTTGGAAAACTCATATAAATTACGTTAAATCCCAAATCTCAAAATTCATCACGATTCTGTATAAAGCACAATATTTCCTCTCCCAGTATTCGTTGGTTACGCTGTATCATTCATTGCTTGTCTTATACATGACCTACTGCATTGAGGTTTGGGGAAACACATATAAAACAAATACAAACCCATAGCTTTAAGAGTTAGAAGTAAAAAACCATATCATGAGCCAACAAACCCACTATTTGCTTGTTTACACATTTTGAAATTCTGGGACTTGGTTGATTATATTACAATACAGACCATTTGTAAGAGCCAGACTGAGAAATATGCTTTTTGCTTTAAATTTTTATCGTTGTTATGTTATGTTGAGATGTAGAATACTATGTAGATTCACGCAAAATGAAATGTTGGTTCATGGTTGGGAGGTGTGTTTGACCACTAGAGGCGATACGCTTGATATATATAAGTCACATGACAAGTGCATTTCCTCATTAGACGGTCAGGTGGGGGTGATATAGTTTTTTTGACCGACTGCTTAGCTGAGACATCGGCCACTATTGAAATACAGAGCATAGAAAATTAATATATTTTTTTTTTTTTGTACTTGATCTAATTCATCAGAAACATTTTTAAATGAAGATTTTTTGAGTTGGAGGAACTTTGTCGTGTCAGACTGGTTGCTTTTACACCCTCTCCGTTGTGGCATGGAGAGCAAGGAGCAGCCACTACATGAAGTCAAAAAACTAAACCGGAAAGTCAGAAACACTTAAAGGTATGAAGATTCCATTCGAAGAACAGCAGGCAACAGACCCATTGTAGAAGAGGAGCCAGCTGATATTGCTAAGTGCTGAGTCATGCAGTAAAGACGCAGTGTCTCCTTCAGTCACAGAGGTTTGGAGCCATCTAATGTTAAGACTATCTCTGCACTTGAAGAATTTTAAGGACATTAGCATTTGAAGTTGAAAAAAGTTCGACTGTTTTGGACATTTGCTAGTTAATTGTGCATTGATTAATGGAGATGGCGGAAAGTTCTGGAAATGAATCAACTCCTGACGACTTTGGCCAGAAGAGGGCACCAAAGCCCACTGAAAGGGCATTGCAAGAGAAACTGCATCACTAATTGGAACTAGGAAAGGGATACTTGGCCAGCTTACAAAGAGATTGAAAGAAGTGAATGAACTTATGGATAATTATGAAGATGTATACAGAGTGCAAGATCTTTTGCAAAGTGATATATGCAACTTGCATAAAAAATTAGTGGAAATTGATGATTCCATATTTACTTTAATGGATGAGGAAGATAGAAGAGTGGATCAGGAACTTTTCACCAAGAAATTAATGTCAGTCAAGGCATATGTTGAAAATTCTTTGGAATGGGTCAGTTGCCAGCGTGAGAAAATAGAAAAGGTTCCGACTGCACTCTTAGAAGTTCCAGTAGAACAAGATGAAGATGTGGGTGATAGTGTTTCACAAGTTAATCTGCAGGATTGCATGCCTAAAAGTACATTTGGATCAGTCACCTCAATTGGGTCAAGAAGATCCTCAGTGTCAACCGTGTGCACCAAGGAGGCAGCAGCACATGCAGCTCTCCTAGCACAAGCAGCGGCATTAGAACAAAGACAAGCTCTGGATCTTGAAGAAGCTAACCTCAAAGCCAAAAGAGAGAAGTTCGAAGTTGATGCAGCACTTGCAGAATCCAAAGTGAAATTGATGGTGTTAGAGTCTTATGAAGAAGATGGCATGAGCAGTTACGTCTCTAAAAGATCCTCTAGACAAAAGATGGAGGAGGAAAAAGATGATAGAGTACAGCCATCAGCAGGAAGAGTAGTACAGAGCTCTGGTCCTGCAATATACCAACCAGCGGGTGTCCACCAGAGACAATCTGCAAGACAATTGGATGACAGAGACCTCCATCAGGTGTTACAGAAACAAAGTGTCATTACAGAGATGCTTGTTAGACAGCTCAATCTGTCAAGTCTACCACGTAAGGAGATTCTGGTATTCAAGGGTGATCCTCTCACATACAAGTGGTTCATTAGATCGTTTGAACATGCAGTTGAGAGCAAAGCTGATACCTACCAAGATATGTTCTACTATCTGGAGCAATACACCAGTGGTGAAGCGCAGGAGCTCGTCCGTAGCTGTGAGCATATGCCATCTGAAAGAGGCTACAAAGAAGCCAGAAGGCTGCTGCAGAAACGCTACGGAAATGAGCTAAAGATAGCAAATGCTTATATGGAAAAGGCATTGAAGTGGACTGTCATAAAACAAGAAGATGCTAAAGCTCTTAATGCATATGCACTGTTCCTGACTGGCTGCAAGAACACAATGGATGATTTGGAATTCATGGAGGAAATGGATAACCCCACTAATATGAGGACTGTTCTTTCAAAGCTTCCTTACAAATTGCGTGAGAAGTGGAGAGTGGCAGCGTTTGAAATTCAAGAGAAGGGAATAGGACGTGCAAGGTTTTCAGAACTGGTTGAATTCATTGATCGCCAGGCGAAAATTGTCATGGACCCCTATTTGGAAGCATGTCAGACTCTTATGCAGTGAAGCAAGGAAAGGACAGAAAGGAAACAGTAGCTTTGCGACAGGTGTTGAGGCACCCCAAGAAGAACAAGAAGGGACGGTAAAGAAGGCTGTTAATGTTTCTTTGCAGAAACCCTGTGTCTACTGCCACAACAAGCACACTCTAGCAGAGTGTAGAAAGATTAGAGAACTACCACTCAAAGACAGATTGGATTTTCTAAAGTCCAAAGGATGCCTTGGATGCCTTTTCCCAGGACACCTTAGCAAGGACTGTAAAAAGAAAGCAAGGTGTCAAACATGTTCACAAAGGCATCCAGATCCGCTGCACATGGAGAAGAGAGAAGGCAGCATGCCTGCTGATAAGAAAGAAGAAAGAAGATTGCTCTGAGAGCAAAGAAATCTCCAGTGCATGCGTTTCTCTAAGTAATGTGTCTATACTTTGGCCGGAGGGAAATGTGCATTAGCCGTTTTGCCAGTCAAGATCAAATCCAAGAGGTCTGATAGGTACAGTATGTGGAAACATATGCATTTATGGATCCTGGCAGCACAGCAAGCTTTTGCACTGAAGACCTCCTAAAAAAAGCTGAAACTCAAGGGCAGACGAACACAGATTCTTCTCAACACCATGAGCTGCAGCAGGGCAGATGACAGCAAGATTTTGAAGATGTTTGTCCTGACAGATTTAGAAGTGTGTGGTGTGGAAAAGGATTTCTACATAGACCTACCCAGGGTATTCACCACAGTTTTATTCCAGTGCACAAAGACAACATCCCCAAGCAGGAAGACATTGCAAGGTGGCCCTACCTGAAAGATGTGTCTCTACCTCAGATTAATGCTGAAGTAGGCCTGCTCATAGGCACCAATGTTCCAAAGGCAATGGAGCCATGGCAGGTAGTGCATAGTGAAGGCAATGGTCCATATGTGGTGAGAACTGCTTTAGGCTGGGTGGTAAATGGGCCGATAAGAAGTCTACAGATGGACAGTGACACCAGTGAGAGCCACAAAGTTAACTGCCTTTCAGTTGTGGAAATAGAGACATTGTTAAGACAACAGTATCATGCAGACTTCCCAGAGCGTGACTGTGAGGAGAAAGAAGAAATGTCACAGGAAGACCACAAATTCATGTCTCTGGTGAGCAGTTCTGCCAGACTGGTGGATGGGCATTACTCTGTGAGCTTGCTGTTGAAAGATGAGGCAGTAAAAATGCCAAATAACCACTGTATTGCAGAACAGCGTGCTATTAGCCTGAAAAGAAAACTGAAAAGTCACTCAAGCTTCCATGAGGACTATAAGACATTCATGAAAGATGTTCTTGAGGATGGATACGCAGTCAGAGTTCCCAGGGAGCAACTGCTGCGTGATGATAGCAGAGTGTGGTACATTCCCCACCACGGAGTGTATCACCCCAAGAAAAAGATGATTCGTGTGGTCTTTAATTCTACAGCAACCTACAGAGGTGTCTCTCTAAATGAACAGTTGCTGCAAGGTCCGAATCTTACTAATACGCTCATTGGTGTTCTAATGAGATTCAGGCAAGAACCAGTGGCACTGATAGCAGATGTAAAAGCCATGTTCTATCAGGTTAAAGTTCCTGAAGAAGATGCAGATCTTCTGCGTTTCCTATGATGGCAACTTGATTGAAAAGATGGAAGAATTCAGAATGACTGTTTACCTGTTTGGTGCTACATCTTCATCAAGTTGAAGATCTTATGCCCAGAGGCAATTGACACAGTTCTCTGCAACTTTTACATGGATGACTGTTTGAAGTCAGTTCCCTCTGATGCTCAAGCAATTCAGCTCGTGTAAGATTTAAGAGCACTGTGTGCCATGGGTGGCTTTTAGCTGACTAAGTGGGTCAGTTCCAGTAAGGCTGTTCTGTTGACCATCCCTGAAGAAGACCGTGCAACTGATGTTAAAGACTTGGACCTAAGCCATTACATCCCCCCTGTGGAGCGTGCCCTGGGTGTCCAGAGGTGCACAACTTCAGACAGTTTCAAATTCCAACTGAATGTTCCTGAATGGCCTATTACAAGGCGTGGAATCCTGTCTGTTGTCAGTGCATTGTATGACCCCCTAGGATTCTTGGCGCCAGTTATTCTGCCTGCAGAGCAGATCCTGAGGACTCTGTATGAAGAAAAGTATGGCTGGGATCAAGAAATCAAAGACTGCCAGGCACTCAGATGGCAAGAATGGTGAGCAGAAATGCAGTTGTTAAAGGGATTCACAGTAAGCAGGTGTGTTAAGCCCATATCCTTTGGACCTTTGCAGTCAGCACAACTACACCATTTTGCTGATGCATCAGAGACTGGCTACGGCACCGTCACCTACCTGCTGCTGTCAAACCAAGCTGGAGAGAAGTGTTGCACTCTTTTAATGGGAAAAGCAAGGGTTGCTCCTTTGAAACGTGTAACAATCATATGGCTAGAGCTAACAGCTGCAGTGGTGGCTGTGAAAATGGACCAGATGTTGCAACGTGAACTACAGGTGCTGCTCCAAGACTCCATCTTTTGGACTGACAGCACCACAGTTCTGAGATATATTGGAAATGAACACAGTCGCTTCAAGACCTTTGTTGCAAACAGGGTCACAGTGATAACGGAACATAGCCATCCTTTGCAATGGCATTATGTGAAGTCAAGAGACAATCCAGCAGACCAAGCTTCAAGGGGAATGAAAGTAAAGGAGTTCATAGAAAGCAAGACTTAGTTGCAGGGCCCAAGTTTCCTTCTAAAGACCCAGGAATATTGCCTGAATTGCCCAATGTGCAGGATCTACTCCAAGATGACCCTGAGGTCAAATCAGGTGCAGTAAAGGTTGAAAAGGATGATCAGAACAAGACATTGGCTCTGAATAAGCTGATCACGTACTATTCTGATTGGACACAGCTGAAAAGGGCAGTGGCATGGCTTTTTGAAGCTGAAACGAATGCTGCTACCGTTGAGAGAGGAGAGAATGGACAAAATCAGACAATCAAAGAGCTGTCCAAACCAACAGGAGCTGCTAGCAACCGCTCACATGAAAAGGTGTAAGCAGACGCTGAAGCCAACGTTGCTCACCATAGAAGACGTGGAAGAGGCAGAGAATGAGCTAATAAGGGTTAGTCAGCTTCAAGCTTACCCAGAGGAAATTATGGCTCTACAAACAGCTGGATATGTGAAAAAGACTAGTTCAATCTACAAATTAGACCCCTTCTTGAAGGATGGAATTGTGAGAGTGGGCGGACGTCTCCCCAGACTCTCAATGCCAGAGGAGATGAAGCACCCGGCAATTCTACACAAGGGATCTCCGATTGCTGCTCTCATCTTGCAACACACCCACAAGGGTGTGCAACTACATGTTGTCTAAGTTGCGCACAAGGTATTGGATACCTCAGGTGAACTAAGCAATTAGAAGTGTAATTTCAAGGTGCACAATTTGCAGACGGTTCAACAGTAGGACAGGAGAGCAGAAAATGGCAGATCTGCCATTGGATCGCATCATACCAGATCAGCCTCCATTTACTAACGTAGGCGTGGACATCTTTGGGCCTTTCGAGGTAAAGCGAGGGCGAAGCCACATCAAAAGGTATGGGGTACTCTTTACCTGTCTTACTATAAGAGCTGTCCACATTGAGATTGCCCATAGTCTGGACACCGACTGCATAAATGCTCTCCACCGCTTTGTATGCAGAAGAAGTCAGGCAAAGATCATGCGCTCAGACAATGGGACTAATTTTGTTGCAACTGAGAGAGAGTTGCGAGAGGCACTTCAAGACCTGAACCAGAAGAGGACTGCTGATGCAATGATGGAGAAAGGAGTCAAGTGGATCTTCAGTGCTCCCACAGCCTCTCACCATGGCGGCATGTGGGAAAGACAGATACATACAGTCCGGAAGCTCTTGAACTCAATTGCCAGACAGCAGTCACTGGATGATGAAGGTCTGCTAACTGTCATGTGTGATGTGGAATCCATCATCAATAATAGGCCTCTCACACTGGCATCAGATGATCCTAGTGATCTTGACGTCTTGACACCCAACCATTTATTGCTTTTGAGAGCACAACCAAGCGTCCCTCCTGGAATCTTTTCCAAGAATGACCAGTATGTATGAAGACGATGGCGGCAGGTACAATATATTGCAGATCTATTTTGGACCAGGTGGCTAAGAGAGTATCTACCGTTACTTCAGAATCACCAGAAGTGGTCAAGACCAAAGAGGAACTTTCAAGAGGGAGATGTTGTCTTGATAGTGGACGACACTGCTCCACGCAACTCTTAGATAATGGGCCGGATCACAAAGATCTTGCCTGATGCCAAGGGTGTGGTAAGGCAAGCTATTGTGCAAACGAAGACAAGCCAATTGGACAGACCAGTGAGTAAGCTCTGCTTGATTCAAGAGTCAGGATAAATGACTCAGTAACTTACTGGACTGTGCTGAAAGTTTGAATATTGATAGTTTAGTTTAAGGATTAAGAAACCTGTATCATTAGTTATATTTGTGTGAAGGTTGTAAGATTTAACTCATGTTCATGGCTCTTGTTTAGATGGGAATTTGATAATTGTTTTGCCCATAGCATAAACAATTAGGGGCCGGACATGTAAGAGCCAGACTGAGAAATATGCTCTTGCTTTAAATTTTTATTATTATGTTGAGATGTAGAATACTATGTAGATTCATGCAAAAAGAATGTCACATGACAAGTGCATTTCCTCATTAGACGTTCGGGTGGAGGTGATATAGTTTTTTGACCGACTGCTTAGCTGAGACCTCGGCCACTATTGAAATACAGAGGATAGAATATTAATGTTTAATTTTTTTTGTACTTGATCTAATTCATCAGTAAACATTTTTAAATGAAGATTTTTTGAGTTGGAGGAACTTTGTCATGTCAGACTGGTTGCGTTTACACCCGCTCCGTTGTGGCATGCAGAGCAAGAAGGAGCAGCCACTACACCATGTATAAAGTTAACAATAAACTCTTGCCTCAACTTGTCCAGGAACGGTTTAAAATGAGGGAGTCCTGTTATCACCTGAGAGGAACATACGATAAATTAACTGACTTCGTTACTGTTGTTCTGTTTTATCTGTGCGTTATGTTTGTTCTGCTGTGTTCAGATATTTTAGATGGGTCTTGGGAGTATGACCAACCAGTCTACATGTGCTTTGTGTACTTGGAAAAGGTGTACAACTGGGACCTTCAAGGTGTCCTGTGGGGGTGCTGTGGGAGTATGGGATACCAGAACCACTGCAATGCATGATCTGGTCTCTATGTGACCAAAGTAGGAGCTGTGTCCGCATCCTTGGCATTACATTGAACCTGTTCCCAGTGGTTATTGGACTCTGTCAGTGCTGATGCTTATCACCAAAAAATTGGTGGACTGACCAATTGTAAGGAATTGCACCTGACTAGTCTCCCAGTTCCTGCCACTGAAAAACATCCCCACAGCATGATGCTGCCACCTCCATGCTTCACTGTAGGGATGGTGCCTGGTTTCCTCCAATGTTTGAGCAATGTTTATAAAATACAGTATAGTCTTACGTGCCCTAATATCTATCGGTGGTGCAAATTTGGTGAGAATATGTGAAGTAGTTTTGACGTAATCCTTCAAAGGCTATATAAAGTGAAATCTTCATCCAGAATCTGGATCCGGATCTCCTCCAAATTCAGTTGAGTGCTCCATGGCCTAATATGTGTCCGTGGTGCAAATTTGGTGAGAATCCGTGAAGTAGTTTTGATGTAATCCTTCAAAGCCTATATAATGTGAAACTTCATCCAGAATCTGGATCTGGATCACCTCCAAAATTTACTCAAGTCTTCCATGGGCTAATTTGTATCTGTGGTGAAAATTTAGCAAAAATCCATGCAGTAGTTTTGACATAATCCTGCTAACAGTAATCCTTCTGTTGTGGATTGCCTGGGTCTCTGCTGCTGGTCTCTGTCTCGCTTCTCCGCACAGTTGGCACACCTCAAGCTGATCGACACACCTGCCGCTCATCTCAGATTCTGTATTTAAACCCCGGCTCTTCATATCATCGTCAGTGATTCTCACACAGTAACCTGGCGTCTCTATTCACAGTTTGTGCGTTCCAACGCAGCTATTTTTCCAAGGTACCACGCTCAGTTGTTTGTACGCTGTATTTTTACCTGCAGCTTTTTCTGGGATTCTAAGCTCAGCGTTTTTCATCTGTCATTTCAGCTGTCACCATGGTCATTGTGTTGTTGTTTCAGCTAAGACACTATGTCATATACTTTACTTGACTCTGCACTCAGAACTGTTACTGGGTTTGCATGCTCTGCACACCACTCACCTGTTTTGTCTCCTCCAGAACTCACGTCATCAGCTTGCAGGTGGCCACCAGGCTCCCGGAGCCACATCTCCACCACTGCACCTCCTGGCGCTCATCATCCACTGTGAAGATCCACTGTGTGGGCTGTGTCTCCACTCTACAGGCCTCATCCATATTCATTCTTCACAACGTTCTGCACATTTATTGTCAAATAATTCCTTTTCTGATTCATTCAACTCTTTTCTGCTCCCTGCGTTTGGGTTCACCGTTCCACCCTGGTCCTAACTGTAACAGGAGTTTCTGGCCACGTCATGGACCCAGCGGGAGCAGATGCAGCAGGCTCTCAGTATCTAGGGAGAGTACCTTGGCAAACTCCCTCGGGCCATGGATTCCATCGCGGATCATGTGAGCATCCTTACTGATCAAGTTAAACACTCCGACATTTGTCTCACAGACCTCTCCACACATCTCAATCAGATGTCTGTCACACACACACACCAGCCCCGCCTACCTCTGCTCTGGCTCAGTTCATCACAGCTTCTTTTCCCACAGCGGCAGCAGCGTCCCTCCCAAACCTTTTCTCTGTCACTCAGAACCATACACTGGTTGCGTTGATGCTTGTGCCTCATTTATTATGCAGTGTTCTTTAGTTTTCAGACAGTGTCCCACTCATTATGCTTCAGAAGAAAGTAAAATCATGTACGTTATCAATTTGCTCCAGGGGGAAGCTTGGTCCTGAGCCACTGCCCTCTGGAGCAATGATTCTCCGTAATACAGCTGGAAGTTTCTGCCTTAATCCTAAAAATACTGTTTTATGATCATACTGTGTTCATGTATGCTTGCACTGTCCAGTTGAACGTGTTTAGACTCATATGAGTATAATATCCACTGTATTAGATTTAGGGCTTCTTTCTAAGAGCACATTATGTGCTGAAGATATTGTACTCCTTATTCTACTTTGTGGGAATAGTGAAACTGCTTATGCGGCCTGTTTA
This sequence comes from Thalassophryne amazonica, assembly GCF_902500255.1. Taxonomy (NCBI): domain Eukaryota; kingdom Metazoa; phylum Chordata; class Actinopteri; order Batrachoidiformes; family Batrachoididae; genus Thalassophryne; species Thalassophryne amazonica. The sequence goes on from NC_047108.1 coordinate 22,623,639, forward strand.
GTGTCAGTGTAATGTGTAGACAAGATGTACCCCATCTATATTGTTGCTGTGACAGCTCCCCCTGCTGGTGAGCCTGTGCAGCTCAGCAAGGCCAAATTGTCCCCCCAAGAATGGCGACGGAGACTGGAGGCCGGGGAGTGTCTGTATTGCAGTGAAGGGCCATATCCTCAGCACCTGCCACATTCGGCCAAAAGCCAATGTTCACCTATAGATCCTGGGCTAAGCTAGATTCACGGGTGTGGGTTCTAACCGCACTGAAATCCCGGCCACAATTCTGTTTACTGATGTGTCCTTTTCGGCCGCATCTCTGATCAATACATGAGCTGAAGGGAATTTCATCGATCAGCCCTTCGTGTCCAAGGCTAACCTTCCCCTTCAGCCACTCCTTTCCCTACTGTCAGTGCATATGCATTAGACGGCGTGGCCCTCCCAGCCATTACTTACCAGACTAAACCAGTCACTTTAGTGGTGTCAGGGAATCATAGGGAATTGATTCAGTTTTTTGTAATTCCTTCCTCCACTCCTGTGATTTTAGGCCATCCTTGGGTTACCAAACACAATCCCAGTATCGATTGGCTGACTGGGGCCATTATCCAGTGGAGTGAAGCCTGCCTCAAGGGGTGCCTCCGTACCGCCTTTCCTACCAGTGTTGCAGTCGAGGTGATTAGCTCACCACCTGATTTGTCTTTAGTTCCCCTTGAGTACCACGACCTTGGTGAGGTTTTCAGCAAGGATCCTGCACTCTCACTTCCTCCACACCATCCTTACAACATCACCATCAACCTATTTCCGGGCACGCCATTACCATCTGGTAGGTTGTACAATCTGTCCCGCCCAGAACATGAGCCAGTGTAGACCTATATCCGGGACTCCTTGGCTGCTGGGTTGATCCGGACCTTGTCATCTCCTCTGGGTGGAGGGTTCTTTTTTGTTGGTAAGAAAGATGGCACCCTGTGCCCCTGCATTGATTTCCAGGGACTAAACGCTATCACGGTTCATAATTATTACCCTCTACCCCTATTGGATTCAAGGTTTAGTTCCTTGCATGGGAGGACTATATCATCCACATTGGACATTCATAATGCTTACCATCTGGTACATGCTCGGGAGGGGGATTAGTGGAAGACGGCTTTTAACATGCTGTTGGGGCACTTTGAATACCTGGTCATGCTCTTTGGCCTAACTAACGTGCCCACCAGCTTCCAGGCGTTGGTCAACGACGTGTTCTGCGACTTCCTCAACCAGTTCGTGTTTGTTTATTTGGAGGACATTTAGATTTTTTCCAAAGATGCCCAGACTCACATCACACACGTACATATTGTTCTACAGCAGTTGCTTGAAAACCATCTGTTTTATTAAAGTAGAGATATGCAGGTTTCATCTCGACACTGTTTCTTTTCTGGGATTTATCATTTCTCACAACCAAATTAAACCCGACATGGCAAGGGTGAAAGCCATCACTGACTGGCCAGTTCCATCCTCAGTCAAACAACTTCAGAGGTTATTAGGATTCACCAACTTCTACCGACAGTTCATCAGTGGTTTCAGTCAGGTCGTAGCCCCCCTCACAGCTCTGACTTCAACTTAAACAGCTTTTCAGTGGACATCTCAGGCAGATTCTGTTTTCACACTTCTCAAAAATCATTTCTCCACAGCACCCATCCTCACCCAGCCAGACCTGGATCGCCAGCTCATAATGTAAGTGGGCACTTCAGACTCTGGGATAGGAGCGGAGGGTGACGACCTGATCCATCCATACACTTTCTTTTCTCAACACTTCTCTTCCGCAGAGAATAACAATGACAACTGGGAACTCCTGGTGGCTAGTGAGGCTCTGGCAGAGTGGAGACATTGGCTGGAGGGGGCCGCAGTTCCATTAATTATCTGGACCAAACATCACAACTTGGAGTATATACAGTCCATCAAACAACTAAACAACCAATTAGTCCCTGTTCTTCGGACGTTTCAATTTCACCATTTCACCATTTCATACTGAGAACGGAACGTAAAACCAGATGCTCTTTCCTGGCAGTTCGCATCCACCAAAGAACCACCCTCAGCTGCGGAGACCATCATACCCCGGTCCATGATTGTGGGGATGCTCACCTGGAATGTGGAGAAAGTCATCCAGGAAGCCCTCGACCACCATCCTAACCCCAGCGGAGGGCCGCCCGGTCGACTTTTCGTGCTGCCATAAGCGAGGTCCCAAGTTCTCCAATTCTGCCATTCATCAAAGCTGGCCTGTCATCCCTGTGTTCACCGGACATTAGAACTCCTTCGTTGCCACTTTTTGTGGCCCACTGTCCAGGCAGACATGAAGGACTTTGTTCGAGCTTGTACCATCTGTGCCAGGGGCAAAACCTCTCATCAACCACCCACTAGACTGTTGCAGCCACTTTTTTTTCTTCCCCCTGTCTGCATATATAGTAATGGTACATGCCACACTGGCAGAACCATTTATTTACATTAATACACATACAGTGAAGAAAATAAGTATTTGAACACCCTGCGATTTTGCAAGTTCTCCCACTTAGAAATCATGGAGGGGTCTGAAATTTTCATCTCCACAGTGAGAGACATAATCTAAAAAAAAAAAAAATCCGGAAATCACAATGTATGATTTTTTTAAAGTAAAGTAAATAACGTATTTTGACACCTGTGAAAATAAATGTTAATATTTGGTACAGCAGCCTTTGTTTGCAATTACAGAGGTCAAAGAGAGAATACTGAGAGACCTTATGTTCAAAACTGATTTATGGCCCTGTCAGCCAATCAGAATCGACTACGTCACTAAGCCCCGCCCCTAATCCCGCCCTTATGACGTCACAGCCAATCAGAATCGATTACGTCACTATGTCCCACCCTTAAGCCCCGCCCCTAACCCCCTCCCTAGTCCCGCCTCCAAGCCCCGCCCCTGGCTCCTCCCCTAGTCCCGCCCCTGGCTCCTCCCCTAGCCCCGCCTCCAAGCTCCTCCCCTACCTCCCCTAGCCCCACCCCAACCTCCTCCCCTAACCCCGCCCCAAGCGCCGCCTCCAAGCCCTCCCACCCGGGTCTAATATTTTAATGTCATTTTATTTCATGAATTAAAGAACGATTAAAAAATACCTAGATCTTTTTAATGTATTAAAGAATTAACTAATTCTGAAATAATTAAACATAAATCAGTGTCTAATATTTAATACCCCTTTAATATTTTTAATTCTTAATTTAAAGCGCGTCCTTTTATGGTTTTTAATGCCTCAATTAAAGAAGGAATAAAAAATACCGTATCTTATGCATAATTATGGGAGGTTTTCTTCATTTTAATGATTAAACACGAATATTTTAATACGCCTTTAATATTTTTTAATTCTTAAATTAATGCGTCTCCTTTTCTGTTTTTTAATTCTTAAATTAAAGAAGGGTTAAAAATAACCGTCTCTCGGCTGTAACGGCTGTCTTTGCAGCAAGACGGTCAAATACCCACGCATAGAGCTCCTCACGGAAACATGACCCCACGGCTGTAATACCTGTTGCAGACGCTAACTGTGTGTTTCGGAGGTGTGTGTGTGTGTGTGTGTGTGTGTGTGTGTGTGTGTGTGTGTGTGTGTGTGTGTGTGTGTGTGTGTGTGTGTGTGTGTGTGTGTGTGTGTGTGACCTGCGCAGCGGGGGTGTCACGCCGGATGGTCTTTTATAACATAGTAGAGAAGCTTGAATCTTTGGTTGAAGCTTGAATGTTTTATTACATCCGATTTCCTGATGACGGGGTCGTTCGCTGGGCTTGTTTGAAGACGGAAAAACAAAGCTTATTCTTATTCACGGTAGATGCAGTTTCTTTTAAGATATTACCCGGTCAATCAGGGGCTGCGGGACACCCGCTGATCGGAGATGCCGCCCGAGGTGATGAAGCCGGAAAAAAACAAACTTTCTTCTCAGTCACATCCCCCTGTGGGAAGGAGTCAGCGCTCATTTCCACTACGACCGGTGAAGAGTGAAGGCGCCTGGACCCCGCGATGGGTATAAAATAGAATTAATTTGCGGTAAAAAAAAAAATCCTGAAAAACCATGTTGTTTAATTAAGTTTTCTCGTCTTCGAGCAGATGCGAAATCCGCATCAGCTTTCAGGGTAAGTGATTTAAGTAATCTTTTTTGATAGAAATGACTGTTTTTAAATGATGCACGTGGTCTGAAACTGTGTCTTTTTTTAGACAAAACCACGCAGACGCTCCAGAGTGCGTTCGAACCCGGCCTCGGTAATATATTTGAAATATTACAGAATATCTGCTTGCGAGGGTGCTGCTTTTTATTTATTTATTTTAATTCTAGAAATCAAGTCAGAGCCCCCTGAAGAAGTTCTAAGGCTGGCTTGACTTCACCACGCAGATGTAAGTACACCGACCGAAATTAAATCACGGTTAAAACTCTGGAATAACCCGATTTTTTCTGTTACAGCCCGTGGAGAAGCGGGTCAGCAGCAGAGAACCGTAAAACGATCCACGGATTTACACGGTAAGGAGTCGGAGTTTATGTATTTATTTATTTTAAATATTTAATAACTAATGTTTTTCTCTTTTTTTTCAGCACGCGGTGGAGGGAGACCGTCTATTTTCCACCGAGATGCAAGGCTCGAAGATATTCTGAGCTGGATTAATCTCATCTCACAACTTTTTTGAAAATGTGTATTGTTTTTTTTTTTTCTTATTCCGATGGAACGGGAGAATTCATTTTGAAGAGGTATATTAATTCATTTTGAAGAGGAATATTAATTGATTTTCTTGAGGTAGATTCATCCTGGTACAGATTTTAAAAGATGGAAGGAGAGAATTCAGGCCGGGAAAATAACTTCGGACGTGTATTGGATTTAAACACTTCAATAATCGACTCAGCGGGGAGCGCTCCTGGAACAGATGGCCCATTACCCGAGGCGTTAAATTCACCACCTCGAAATAACATCGAGTCCGGAGAGAGACTTTTAAGCCGTGTTCGTTTAACACCTCTAACTGATGCTCTTAACAATTTGGCGGCTGAACGAGAATTGGAAGAAATTAACCCCTACATCATTTCTGCGATTAACGCGATAAATTCGATGGTCCAGTCTGATACTGAAGAGCCCTCTGACCCCCTGCACACCCCGCCTCCAGACGAGTCCGGTCCCGTGGCGTTGAACCAGGTACGTCTGACTCCTCTAAATAACGCCGTAAACCTCCTCGCGTGTGAAGTTAATCCTCACGTCCAATCCGCGGTGGATGAATTAAATCAAATGCCTAACGACGCCCGCGTTTTTTCACCTTTAAGAAGTCCCTCCCCGCGCGATGCGCACGGAGAAGATATTTTAAACAGAGCTCGTTTAACCCCGATAAACGCGGTAATCTCTGTTTTGATGGAAGGCGGGGATGATGCACGACCGGGGTCCAGCCGACACTCTCCCATGACGGGCGGTGGGGCTGCTAATGTCATCAGGAGACCGGCTTTTAACAATATCGAAATCAGGCAGCCTCTAAATTTCCACCGCGTCGACGAAATTCCCGACTACGCGGAATTTTATCGTAACGTCGTTGGGACTCTTCAGAACTCGGTCGAAAAGGCTTTAACACACGCCAGGGCCGGGGACTTTATCCAAATGGAGATTCGTGGGGACTCAGTCTACAACGAGGCTGCTTTGATCAGCTCATATAACGACGCGGGCGATGTGACGGGCTTCCAAAATCTGCTAGAACGATTGATACAATCAAATTCCAACGTTTTATCCGACGAGTCTCTGGAATTAGTTGTCCAAGTCATCCGCAACCAGAACGGCGCGGGAAAACGCAGAATAGATGACCTCCTCCATCACGAGGTTCTGAGGAAAAAATCCAAATGCCTTAATACCGTGTATAATCCTGACAACAGTTTATGTTTCGCGATAAACCTCGTTCAATTATTGAATCCTCATCTGACTATGTACGAGGCGGAGCAGCGCGGGCTGGCGTTACAAATTAGCGTTGGATTAACGCTGCTACGCCGATATCTTTAGAGCAGGTGGGAAAATTTGAAAACGTTCTGGGTTGTAAAATTGTGGTGTTTTTCAGAGCTGAAGGGGAGAGAAAGCTGACAAAATTCCAGACAGGAATACCGGCGCAGCAGAAAACTCTTTTCGTTTTTCTGTTTAATAATCATTTTTTATGGAATCACTGATTTAAAGAGATTTTTGGGAGTGAAATATGTATGTGAGTTTTGCTTTGAGGGGTACAATAACCCCGCCTCCCATAATTGTCCGTCATATTGTAAAATTTGTGAATCCACGCAGTGTTACGTGAAAAATAACCCGGTATTCTGCAGCGAATGTAACAAGAAGTGTCGCTCGCCCGCCTGTTACAGCCTGCATAAACAGCCGAAGTATCGTCCTTCCGCCGGTAAGTTCGTTAATGTGTGTGATAACAGAAAAAAATGCCCTCGATGTAAACGCGAGTATTACATAGCATTTTCTAAAAACAGCGCTCCGCACGTGTGTAAGCAGAAGAGGTGTCATATATGCGGTGAGGCTCTCCAGGAGCCGAGCGAGGGTCACCTCTGCTATATGACGCCGGTCAAAGCTGAAGAAATGCATTCAGAGAAATATGTTTTTTATGACTTTGAAACGTATGTCGATAATAACGGGGAACACGTACCGTTTTACGTCAGCGCTGTAACAAAGGCGGGTGATTTTTGGAGCGCATGGGGGACAGACTGCGTAGCCCATTTCTTTAAACATTTTAGAACGAGAAAATTCAAAGAATACGTGTTCATCGCTCACAACTCAAAAGGTTTTGACGGCTATCTGTTTCTAAAGTATTTAGTCCAGCAGGGTGTAACCCCCGCTGTGATTATGACCGGGAGTAAACTATTACTCATGACAGACACCGCCTTTAAACAGAAATATATAGATTCATTATCTTTCCTTACAATGCGCTTATCTCAGATGCCTAAAGCCCTGGGAATCCGGCTGAAAGACGAAATCGTCCGCAAAGGTTACTTTCCGCACCTGTTCAGAAAAAAATCTGAACTATGTCGGACCGTACCCTGACTCTGCAGCTTACGGGGTCGCAAATATGTCAGAGGGAGAAAGAGAGGAATTTAACGCGTGGTACGTGTGCAAAAAACCCCGCAATTTTCGATTTTAAAGCCGAGGCCGTTATGTATTGTGATAACGATACAAAAATCCTGGCTGCAGCCTGCTCCAAATTTATGTCTGAATTCATCGCTGAAACACGCGTGGATCCTTTTAGCTGCGTTACAATCGCCTCGGCGTGTATGAAAGTCTTCCAAACTAACTTTCTCGCTCCAAAAACGCTGGCGATCCCCTCCACCGACAATTATAGAACGAAGCATAAAAAAATATTCGGACGTGGCCGTGCAGTGGTTAGAATGGTTTGCTGAGACGCAAAACATTACCATCGTTCACGCTCTAAACAGGGGCGAGAAAAAAACAGGAGGTTATTATGTTGATGGGTATGCTCAGATTGACGGGGGGATAAAAGTGTGGGAGTTTCTCGGGTGTTTTTACCACGGGTGTGCAACGTGTTTTACACAGCACGAAATAAACCCTCTCACAAACACCTCATTTGGAGAGCTCCACTTAGCGTGTCAGAAAAAAATAGCCTTTCTGCAGGCTATGCCGGGCGTCACCCTCAGCGTAATTTGGGAACATCAGTGGCTTGAAATGAGGCTGAGGGATGAGAGCGTTCGCCGTTTCCTCAGCCTCAGGGGGTTACCGCCGCCCCTCGAACCTCGCGACGCTTTATACAGCGGTCGGACTTGCGCGTCCCGTCTGAGGTACACGGCTAAGCAAGATGAGAGGGTCTATTACGTCGACGTGACCTCGCTGTATCCTTACGTTAACATAAATTTCACATATCCCACGGGGCATCCGGAAATTATCGAGAGAAATTTCCGAGACCCCAGGACTTATTTCGGGCTCATCAAAGCCCTCGTGTATCCGCCCCGGGGGCTAAAATTCCCCGTCCTCCCACACAGAACTCCTCACGGTAAACTGGTGTTTACTCTGTGTCGCACCTGCGCTGATGAAAATAATCAAGCAGGAGCGTGCACACACAGTCGGCAGCAGAGAGCTCTGTCTGGGACTTGGACGACCCCGGAATTCCACAAAGCTCTGGATACAGGCTACGTTGTAGCTAAAATTTTTGAAGTCTGGCATTTTGAGGAAAAAAGTGATAAAATCTTTGAGGGGTACATAAACACCTTCTTAAAACACAAGCAGGAAGCCTCCGGTTTCCCTCCCGAATTTGATAAAGACCCCGAGAGCAGAGAAAAATATATCACGGACTACTGGCTGAATCAGAAGATTCGTTTAGACCCAGAAAAAATCAGTCACAATCCGGCAAAACGAGAGATGGCTAAGATCTGCCTCAACTCCTTCTGGGGGAAATTCGCCCAGAGGTCAAATCTGACGCAGACCGCGCTCGTTAAAAACGCTGACGATTTGTTCAGGTATCTGTTTTCTGAAGAGTACGAGGTCACATATCTAACATTCCTCAGCAGTCAGGCGGCTATGGTTCAATGGAGGTACGGCCCGCGGTACGTCAGCCGACCGGGTAAAGCCGTCAATATTTTCATCGCAGCGTTTACAACGGCGTACGCGCGTTTGACCTTGTACGGTTTTATGGAGGCTGTGGCAAATCCTGACAGGATTCTGTATTATGATACCGATAGCCTGATTTACGTTTGTAGGCGGGGTGAAACCCCGCTGCCTACCGGTAATTATCTGGGGCAGCTCACCGACGAGTTGAACGGCGACGTCATCACAGAGTTTGCAGCAGCGGGGCCTAAAAGTTACGCATATAAAACCGTACGAGGTAAAACGGTCATGCGTGTGAAGGGGATCACTCAAACCCACGAGAGCTGTCAGAAAATAAACTTTGACAGCGTCAAAGATCTGGTCGAGGGTTATATAAAAGACCCCGCCCTCGCTGCATCTATCAAAACACCGCAGCAGGGAATTAAACGTCATAAAAGCAGTTTCAGTTTGACAAACGTGTCATTTCAAAAATCCTTCAGGGTGGTGTATGACAAGCGGCGTCTTTTAAAGGACAGGGAAACCGAGCCATTCGGATTTTGAAACATGTCTCACTCGGGAAATACGGTGGAGATTGACCCCAGACTTCAGCTCCCATTCTCCTGTCTCATCGTTGGACCGAGTGGTTCGGGAAAGACTGTGTTTGTGAAAACATTGCTGGAAAATTGTAGCCACGCTGTGCCTGACAACATTGTATGGCTGTATACGTCTGAACAACCTCTGTATTCTGAACTGAAGAATAAAAATATTAAATTTGTAAGAGGACTCCCTGACTCATTTCTGGACGACAGCCTTTTCCCTGAAGGTCAGAGCCATCTGGTTATTTTGGACGATCTCATCTTTCAAGCAACGGATCATCCTGAAGTTGTAAGAATTTTCACCCAGTACAGACATCACCGGAATATGAGCGTCATCATGATCACACAGAACGTGTGTCATAAAGGGAAATACAGTCGAACCATCAGCTTGAATTGTAATTATATGGTGCTGTTTAAAAACCCCAGAGACAAGTTACAGATGAACATTCTGGCTCAGCAAATGTTTCCCGGCAGAAAACAATTTTTTTGGAGGCTCTTGATGATGCTACGAGCGTACCTTACAGGTATTTATTACTGGATTGCACGCAGGAGTGTCCAGACTGAGATCGGGATTACTCCCGCACGAGTGGCCCATGGTTTATTTACAGAAAGATAAACGGATATGAGCTCTCTTTTAAAAAGGAACGCCCCTCTCTTAAAGCGCTAATCAGAGCGCGTCACCACAGCCTGAAGACCTGCAGGCCGGAGCTTCTGAAAACTTTATCCGAGATCGCTTTGAATATATTAAAGGGGAATATTGCCTTGAGCGACTCTCAATTCCGTGCCTTGAAAAAACGAAAAAGAGTTTTACGTCTTCTGGCCGACAGAAAAACCAGTTACAAAAGGAAGCGGGCAGCGCTGATTCAGACGGGCGGCTTTCTCCTGCCTCTGCTCGCCGCGGCCCTGCCCGTTATAACGAGTCTAATAGTACCCAGAGGATAATGGCGTTCAAAGCGGCGCAAAAGATGTTTTTACTGACTCCTCAACAGATGCTTCAACTCGGACATTCCATTCCCCCGAGCGGAAATTAACATCAGACAAACGGCGGAAAATGATTTAGACTCGCAAATGCGGGCCGTGCTGGAGGAACGTACTCACTCCCCTTATGAAAAAATTAAAAAGTATGAGGCTCTGCTGCAGCGCTATTTAACCCTGATCAAACAGGGGGAATTCGAATCACGCGTTTCACCCCCGCAAGAGACTCGCGTCACTAAGCAACCTGAGGACGAGGAGGAGGAGGAGGTGGATGAGACTGTGACAGAGGTCCTGAAGAATATCCCCTCCAGAGAGCGTAGAAACGCTGAATATATTATGAGGAAATTGTCGGTGGGTGATACGCGCTGGAGTCCGTCGGGGGAATTTATTTACAAGGGGAAAGTCGTGAGGGGGTCTCACGCCATAGATCTTATGAAACATCTCGGATCCTCGTTCAAGAAATCGAGCCCCCCTACAGGCTGGGTGAAGTTCCTCAATATTTTACAGGAGCGGAACATTCCGGTGGCGTGCGTATCAAACCCGCAAGCCCGCGAGCAGTTTCAGAAGCTTAAAAAAGGCCGGAGCAGCTCGCCGGATGAAACCCTTCTTTTAACCGATTCGCCGGCCAGGAAGAAACTTAAGAAAAAAAAAGACTTCCAACGCTGGGAAGGTTTCTCACCATAAAAGGAGGGTGTTGAATTAAAAACTGACTGGATATTATGATCAAGATTTTTTAAAATACATCGCAGTCAGACACGTTTTTGTATATTGTTACTAATAAAACACTGACTGAAACTCATCTCCGGCCTTCATCACTTTTATTCGCCATATGGTTTAAAAAACAACTTTCAACACTTCTCTACTTAATAACAACGATGCAAAAAACGAACAACATTAAAGGTGTGATCGGGGGTGCGTTTTCTACACATCCGGAACATTTTTCACAAAAAAACACATAAAAAAATCAAAGGTCAACATTTCTTTCTACGCTTAATAACGGGGGTTTAAATTATGCAAACGCGATAAAACTTTAAAGGTATGATCGGGAGACCGCTCTCACACATCCATCCCGTTTTCAGGCGAAAAGACACACATTAAAAAAAAAAAAAAAACAGAGGTCAAAGGTCAATGCTTCTTTCTACGCTTAATAACGGGGGTTTAAATTATGCAAACGCATAAAACCTTAATGGTATGATTGGGAGGCCGCTCTCACACATCCATCCCGTTTTCAGGCGAAAAAACACACATAAAAAAATCAGAGGTCAAAGGTCAACGCTTCTTTCTACGCTTAATAACGGGGTATTAAATTATGCAAACGCGATAAAACTTTAAAGGTGTGATCGGGAGACCGCTCTCACACGTCCATCCCATTTTCAGGCGAAAAAAACACATAAAAAAATCAAAGGTCAACGCTTCTTTCTACGCTTAATAACAGGGGTTTAAAGCGTGCAAACGCGATAAAACTTTAAAGGTATGATCGGGAGAGCGTTCTAAGATGGGGGTTACATTTTCACACGGAAAAACATAAAATAATAGGAACGCCGGTTAACACAAGCCGTGACAATATTTAAACTCATGCAAAGGCCCTGCTAGCTGGTTACAGGAGGTATTGCAGCTTTTCTTAAGGCAATAACGATATCTTTTCACAAAATCACAAACCAAATCATCGTTCGCGATAGTATTTTCGGTGTATAAAGACACCACATCCTGGTACGACTTCCCAGTGGCTCTGTTATACAGATAATACACGCAGTGTTGTCCACATACGTCCGATAACTCGTGCTGAAGCTGTTTGTTGTGATACAGAATGTTTTTAACATCTGGGAGATTCTCCAGATATCGCAGGATGCTTTTAGGGTAGTATTCAAAGTCTGGGCTGAGGCCGAACGAGTCAAAAAATGTGGCTCGACCATTTTTTTCAACGGTGAGCGCTAACCAGTGTTCCCCCGGTAAATGTCTAGGGTGGGTGTTTACAATGAAATATACGGGAGGGTCCGGCTTGATCCGGAATAACTCGTCAGACGCGAAAACACCGGCGAACAGGTCTCATAACAGCATCCAATTCCAGGGTGTTCATCAGTAAAAATCCACAAGGACCTGTCGCTTGGAATTAATCTCCAGGAGAGAATCGTAACACGCGTACACTATCAGCATGGTGGTATGCGGAGTCACGACTCTGAATCTCATCTCAAGTCGCAGGGTCCCTGTGGAGATGGGGCTCAGACCGCCGCTGTCCTCCTCCGGGTTTAAATTGAAGACGTACAGCGCATAGCCGAGTGCAAAATCCTCCCGGTCTATACAGAGAGGCAGGTCCTTGAGGTGTCGCCCGGTTGCCGTGTAGAGATTGTAAAACTCCCTGACAGAGAGTCCGTTGTTAAATTCAGGCTGGAAAGCTTTAGCCGGCAGCTGTCTCCCGTTTTGACTGAGTGCGAGGTACTCCAGGTCATAGTGTGCAAATTCAAACGGGGACAGATCTCTTCTCCCGCTGAATGCGTTGTGATTCACCATACCCAGAACCACATATTTGGGCATGGTTCCTAAAAACAGGTTCTCCTGGTTGCATATCCTGGAATGGCTGGGGATCACGTAAGTCTTAACGTTGATTCGTGATAACGGGTACACAGCGTTCCCTTTCATGAGAGCTGCGGAGTGACCCAATCTCACTGCAGGGGATACGGTGACTTTCTTAACGAATAGGGACGCGCCCAGAATTTTCAGCTTGAAAGTGGAGGCCGCCAGCCCCATCAGGCATAAAGCATCGCTGGCTCGAATTAATTTAACTCTTAGATCAACATTATTCAGAAGAAGCCTCTCTCAGAAAAATATGTCCGTGTGCAGCGGGCCCTGAACTTGAAATTCATGCGATTCGGCGCTAAAGCGCGCTCTGCTCACGAGGCCTTTATTCGGGCCCGCGTCCTCCACAGCGGTCGAATTGTGCTGACCCGGGGTGTCCTTGTAAAACAAATCGCCCGTGAACTGCGATTTCAATGAAGCGGGCGAAAAGTTCAGCAGCGTCTCAATCATCGCCCTGTACGGGTGTGTCACGCTGGACTGGGAAATCAGCCGGTCACCCAGAGTCACGTCGACTTGCGAGAAAATCGTATTGAGAGGGTAATTTATTACGCCCACGCGGGCGTCATTAGCCAGGTCAGTCCCTGTCGGCGTTTGTAATTTTCAATCGCAGATAAAGCAGCGTATTATTGAGGTCTAAATACCTCTCACCGTCTCCGGGGATAAAAAACTCGATAGGGCCCGTGTCTGTCAGGGCTGATAACGGGCTGACTTCAACGTATTGGCTTTGCTCGATGGACAGCTGGGTCCCGGGGACGGCGAATAAATCCAATTCGCTCATGGTGCATTCGGGGGAATTATTTCGCAAAAGAGACATTGTTTAAGAGAAAATATCCCCGGACAACCTCCTCTTCTTATGCTTCCTTCGAACTGTTCTGCTTTTTCCGGGGGTCTTTCGCTTTTTAACCATTTTGACCCGTTTCCCCGAGAGGCGTTTCCGGGGCCTTCTTGAGAGCACCATGATCCCGGACCCCCGCTGCTGCTCGGGTTCCTGACTCCGTCCGGCCCTCTCAACAACGCGGCTCACGTTGGAAGCGATGCTTCGAGTGGCGTTTTTCAGGTGAGGTTTGGCGATCGTGTATCCTTGTTTAATCAGCGGCGACACAAATTTGAACAGTTTCGAAAATATGTTCCCGAGCCCGCGCCCGTACATAACAGGAGCGCAGTGGAAGCCGTGAAGGCCGTTCCCGACTTGATTTTCATAGTAAGGCACAAATCTATAAATGTCAGCTTTGTGCGCTGCCCCGGCCATTTTTTTTATCCCGCCGGTTTAAAATGTAATGTCACAACCACTTTACCGTATCTGAAATTCACCGGTCAATCTTGATCGCTTTTGATTTCGATGCGTATCGTCTCAATATGTCTTTTGGAGACCGGGATGTAATAAGCGGGGTTGGATTTCTTTGTAATTATTTCCCTGAAACGACCTCCAATTTTGAACGCTCGGAGGAGAGGAGCAAAAGCGTCGCCCACCGCCTGAGGCTGTACAACGTCTGTATAACAGAACAGGTGATACATGCCTGCTTTTATATCGGGGTAGCGGGGAGAGCTCGTGACCCCGGGTCCGCATCTCAGCCATTGATTAGGCTGTATCCCCAGCATGTACGCCGTCGGGCGCTTCAAAATATACCTGGCAGGTACCGTCTCCTTCCCACAGAAACCTTTTCTGGATATCGTCATATTTTAAAGTCAGCTTCAGATCTATAGTCTTCAAACGAGGGTTTATCCGCGCTGCAATAACCTCAAAGTTATCGTACTAGCCCGTGTCAAAAAATTGCGAGTGAACGGCGAGTTTGTTCTTGGGCGGTAAGCCCGTAATTTTCTTCACCTGAAACGTACAGCAAGGCTTTTCCGGGATATTTAACCAGGTGTGCGGATAAGAAATTTCCGTCAGCGCCACATCCCAGTCACCCTCTAGATCCAGGTGTCGAGCCAAGTCCACCTGGTAGCATGAAATTGTGTTGTCCGGGAATACTTTTAGGCTGGCGTTTGAAGGCAGAGTCATATAAAATCCGTGTTTCAGATCCCGATCCATTTCTCATATGTCGGTTGAAGATAGATGTTCTCATATTTATACGGCCATCAGCTGGTCCGCGGGAACCCAGGAGTTAAATTTCTCGGGCCAATTTTTCCATCTGACAAATACAAATTTCTTCCCCTTGGTAAAATGTTCACGAATAATTTCTTGAACCTGATACAGTCTGTCTTTTGCTATTTTAACCTTCTGCAATTCTGGTTCATAGAATGAACCTTCAATGATCTCGCCGTCATAATCTTTCAATTTATAAACGGGCGGCGCACGTTGTATACATTCTGACACCGTGAACATTTCATCCGTAAAACTTTGTTCATATTTTTTATCAAAAACTCCCCTGAGCTTGGAGACCCTGACTATATCTCCCGACCTTATATTTAAACTTCGCAGGCCTCCTGCGTAGGGTGGATGCCCCGTACAAATTTTGAAACACTTGATCCACCTTTCGAGCATTAACCTCATTCGGTCTCATCTTAATGCTTTTATGATAACTCTCGTTATAAGCCGTGAGTAAAGACGGCAGGACGTCGATGTATCTTCGTGTGTTTTTAGCAGTAAAATATCTCCACATTCTCGTCTTTAGCGTGCGATTAAACCTCTCGACAACCGAGGCTTTCAGATCACTGGCCGTGGCAAAATGTAGAATCCGGTGTTTTTTCATTAAATCCTTGAATGGTTTGTTAAAAAACTCTTTCCCAGCATCAGTCTGCAGCTTCAGAGGCACCCCGCTGTGCTTTAAGAGCGAGGCAAAGGCCTGTGAGACTTCGCGCCCTTGCTTTGACTTCAGGGCTCTGGCATACGCTTTTTTTGAGAAGATATCGATAACGGTGAGCAGGTACTTGTACCCGTCGTTAAAATCTGATAACCCCTGCATGTCGCATAAATCCGCCTGAAATTGGTTAAGCGGGTTTGTGACAAATACTCTATTTCTTGGAAAATGCGTCCTGGCAGGTTTGTGTAATGTGTATGCATCTTCCCCCGACAGGAAATCTCTGATATGCTTCATACGAATTTTAGATCTGTGTTGATCGCGCAGAGCCCTGCGTAAACGCTCCGGTCCTCCAAAACTCCCCGGATTTACCGGACTATAATACATATCCCTCATTAAACCCTCATCACCCATCTTTTAAGGCGGATCTCTTCAGAATGATGAACCGGATAGTCCTTTTTCATTTTTATATGTTTTAGCGAACATAAATATTAGTCTTTTGTTTTAAATAGGCGCTCTTGGAAACGTTAAATTGAACTCTGATTCAGTACCGCGGAGAGCGCTCACAGATCAGCCTCGACCTTTTAATAAGACCGTGTTAAAACCCCGCATTAATTCATACGAGAACCTTTTTCCACCAAAACCTTGTTTGTATGACTCTGTCTTGCAATATGAAGCGCCTTGGGGCAACTGTTTTGTTGCGGTTTGGCGCTATATAAATTTGATTTGAAAACATTTCACCCTTTTTTTCAACAATATTATTGGAAAGAACACTGACCGTCTGAGTTTTAGAATGTATGTTTTATTACATTCATTAAAGTCACACACAGAGAAAAAAACAATTGTTCATGCTTATTAAACACAACATACGTGGAGGAAAAAAGTATACGTTCATGTTTATTAAACACAACATACATGAAGGAAAAGTATACGTTCACGTACAAAACTGGAAAACTCTCAGTAATACATCTCCCCCGCATTTACGGTTTATTTCAGTATTCAGCTGTAAAAGTGTAGGAACAATCTCCCCTCTGGGCAGTTCCAGCTGTTTCACCCGGCACGCCATCACATCCACAAACAGAGTGTATAATGTAAGCAGGTGCAGCGGATTACACCGTGTAAAATCGTCGGTGGTCAAAACAGAGATTTCCAGTAATACGTTGTACAGAGATTTTTCAGATGAATGGAGAGCCGCGTTGTAGATATGTTCTGTCCAGACTCCAGGCCCGGGGCGACGTCTGATAACGTCGAAGACCCTCTCCATAACGCATTAAGGCGGGGTGTCTGGGGTCTCCAGCCTGCGAATGACTGCCCGCTCCAGCTTATACGAGAGTCCGCGTATAATATAAACTTCCCGCAGGCTTTGAAAGAGACTGTAAACAATATAATGATATAAAAAAAAAAAAATGCAGGTTTTTTCTTCAGTCGTCTGGGTTATAGACGGCTACCATCCCCTCCAGGTCGAGATCGGCGTCTTCACCGAAACGTGTACAGTTCGTTGATCTTTGCTTCAAAATTATCAGTGTATTTCAGCTCAGTGAGGATGTTTTCTACCGCCCCCTGGACCCTCGCCACCGATGGGTTGAGGAAGCGCTGGGCTAGGAGTTTTACCACAGCTGGAATGAAGGTCGGTCTCCAGAGTCTCACCATTAATCTCTCAAAATGTCCGGTAAAGAAATATTCATTTAACGGGTCCAGGCACTCGTGCTGGCGCTGGCTGGGGTGATCGATCTCACACCCGTAACAGAGTTTTTGTCTGTAACTTTTGATCACAGCCAAAAGTAAGTGGGCCACGCCGACTTTCACTGTTTTCAGGAATTCCTCTGACAGGAACCCGTCTGGCCGGTCTGATGCGTAAGATGTGGCGTATTTCTCAGCCCGCTCGAGGTCTTGTACCTCCCCCGGTCTCGCGGCCTCCGTGACAGCGGGAAGAGAGCCCACTCCTCCCGGGCTAGAAAGCGCGTGAGAAGGATGGATCTCGCCCCAGACCGGTTCGAGCTGAACTCCCCACGGGGTCTCATACCCGCCGCGGGTCCGTGAAGCCTTCTGCCGCCGGTCCTGGTTCACGACCGGCTCGGCGGATCTCGTCCAGGCCTGCCCCGGGGATGGCGGGTCTCTTCAAGCTTTTTCAAGCTTCTCTACTATGTTATAAAAGACCATCCGGCGTGACACCCCCGCTGTGCAGGTCACACACACACACACACACACACACACACACACACACACACACACACACACACACACACACACACACACACACACACACACACACACCTCCGAAACACACAGTTAGCGTCTGCAACAGGTATTACAGCCGTGGGGTCATGTTTCCGTGAGGAGCTCTATGCGTGGGTATTTGACCGTCTTGCTGCAAAGACAGCCGTTACAGCCGAGAGACGGTTATTTTTAACCCTTCTTTAATTTAAGAATTAAAAAACAGAAAAGGAGACGCATTAATTTAAGAATTAAAAAATATTAAAGGCGTATTAAAATATTCGTGTTTAATCACTAAATTGAAGAAAACCTCCCATAATTATGCATAAGATACGGTATTTTTTATTCCTTCTTTAATTGAGGCATTAAAAACCATAAAAGGACGTGCTTTAATTTAAGAATTAAAAATATTAAAGGGGTATTAAATATTAGACACTGATTTATGTTTAATTATTTCAGAATTAGTTAATTCTTTAATACATTAAAAAGATCTAGGTATTTTTTAATCGTTCTTTAATTCATGAAATAAAATGACATTAAAATATTAGACCCGGGTGGGAGGGCTTGGAGGCGGTGCTTGGGGCGGGGTTAGGGGAGGAGCTTGGGGTGGGGCTAGGGGAGGAGCCAGGGGCGGGGCTTGGAGGCGGGACTAGGGGAGGGGGTTAGGGGCGGGGCTTAAGGGCAGGACATAGTGACGTAATCAATTCTGATTGGCTGTGACGTCATAAGGGGCGGGATTAGGGCGGGGCTTAGTGACGTAGTCGATTCTGATTGGCTGACAGGGCCATAAATCAGTTTTGAACATAAGGTCTCTCAGTATTCTCTCTGGTCAACGTTTCCTGTAGTTTTTCACCAGGTTTGCACACACTGCAGCAGGGATTTTGGTCCACTTCTCCATACAGATCTTCTCCAAATCTTTCAGGTTTGGAGTTTCAGCTCCCTCCAAAGATTTTCTATTGAGTTCAGGTCTGGAGACTGGTCAGGCCACTCCAGGACCTTGAAATGCTTCTTACGGAGCCCCTCCTTAGTTGTCCTGGCTGTGTGTTTGGGGTCACTGTCATGCTTTAAGACCCAGCCATGACCCATCTTCAGTGCTCTTACTGAGGGAAGAAGGTTGTTTGCCAAAATCTCGCAATACATGACCCCATCCATCCTCTCTTCAATACGGTGCACCCACAGAGTATGATGTTTCCACCCCCATGCTTCACGGTTGGGATGGTTTTCTTGGGTTGTTCTCATCCTCTAAACATGGTAAGTGGAGTTTATTCCAAAAAGCTCTATTCTGGTCTCATCTGACCACATGACCTTCTCCCATGCCTCCTCTGGATCATCCAGATGGTCACTGGTAAACTTTAAATGGCCTGGACATGTGCTGGCTTGAGCAGGAGGACCTTGCTGCCCTGCAGGATTTTAAACCATGACGGCATCATGTGTTACTAATGTAATCTTTGTGACTGTGGTCCCAGCTCTTTTCAGGTCATTGACCAGGTCCTCCTGTGTAGTTCTGAGCTTTCTCAGAACCATCCTTACCCCACAAAGTGATATCTTGCATGGAATCCCAGACCGAGGGAGATTGACAATCATGTGTTTCTTCCACTTTCTAATAAATAATCCATTTTATAATTCCATTTTTTAATAATTACACCAACAGTTGTTGTCTTCTACCAAGCTGCTCGCCTGTTGTCCTGTAGTCCATCCCAGCCATGTGCAGGTCTACAGTTTTGTCCCCGGTGTCCTTAGACAGCTCTTTGGTTTTGGCTATGGTGGACAGGTTGGAGTGTGATTGATTGAGTGTGTGAACAGGTGTCTAGAAGTGAGACACTGAGGAGATGGGGCCCCAACAATACAACTCACCAGGACAAACCACCACACATGAACAAGTAGTGACAACAACAGTCTGTTGTCTAATTAGTGAGCATCCATACCTTAATCTAGGACACCAGAGACTTGATCCCCTTGAGACCACCTGAAACCGAATTGTGGTGGCGGCCACAAACATACAACCATCCACACACAGAGACCCAGATCACAGCTAAATATCCGATAACTACTGTGGCTGGTGTGGTGGGCCAAGACAAAAGTACAGAAGTGCAGACCCCCCACCCCACCCCAGAGCCCCAGACATCCCCTGCCACCCAGGGCCAACCCCACATGTCACACTCACCCCACCTACCAACCACACCATGGTTGTTATAATTAATCTCTCTTGATGTGTGTGACCCTCTAAGCAAGCAAAGACAAAGTACTGCATTAAAAGCAGGGCAGGAGACGGCAGGTGGCAGACTGCCGTGGAAGGCCATAGCACACCGCTGCACCACAGCCTGCCCTGCAAATCCTCCACGACCTAGTGACCCCGACTCTAAATTAATGAATGTGTTTAGTAAATGTGTACAAATAAAATGTGTGCATTAAAATGGCAGGGCAGGAGTGGCGGATGGAGATCACTGTGGGAGGCTGCAGCACACAGCAGTGCCACAGACTGCCCTGCAAACCCATCCCCAATACCTGACCGCAAATCTATATGAACCCTATAATGTGCTAATTCAAACCCAGTATGATGTGCATGCATGTACTGAGCTGGTGTGAGATGTGAGGCCCAACCACAAGCAGACGGCGGAAGGTTGAGGCATGGTGCAGGGCTGTTGCAGCCACTTTTGACACCTGGTCTCACTTCTGTCTGGACTTCGTTACGGGAAAGCCTCCATCCCAGGGTAACACAGTTGTTCTCACGGACGTGGATTGGTTTTCCAGGGCAGCCCACTTTGTGGCCCTGCTGAAGATACCATCAGCCCAGGAGACCGCTGACCACATAGTGGACCAGGAGGTCAGCCATTCAGAGAATTTCCAGACAGCAGCATTCATGATTTATATAGAGATTCTGCATGTCAATCATCATCAGTTCCAACCACATCAGATGACTTTGTCCCCCTGGCTGCTGAGGCAGCTGCAGGGTCCAGTACAGATGAAGTTAATACTGAAATGTCCCAGGAATTCTGTGATCTTTTTATGAGAAACGTCTCACTATTGTACTTAACCCTCTGGGGTCCGAGGGCATTTTTTGGACAGTTCACTTGCCTGGCATAAATGTTTTATTATTGCTGTTAACAGCTCTCCCTGCATCCCACAATCAAGTTTTATGTCTCTTTTTTTCAGGACAACCTGTGCTTTCAGAATATATATGTTTTTGTTGTGTTTTATAAGTGTAATAAAGGTTTACAATCAAAAATAGGCAAGGAAAAAAAAAAGCGAAAAATAATTTTCCACACACATTTATTCAAAACACACAGCAAACTATAATAAACAACTGTGTTTAGACACTTTATAAAGGTAATTTGAGGTCATGTCTGAAAGACTGGACAACAAAAAGGTTCAAACAATAAACACAAATGCACATTTTGAACAATATATACAAAATGGTCTATGTGTTTTGTTGTCCATTGATATGGTAAACAGTGCTTTACGTAGAGAAAGCAACAGAGTTATCCAGTAACATTCACATGCAAACTAGTGGCGCAATCCTGATAGTAACACACTCTTTGTTTGAGCATGTGAGATTGTCATCAGAGGCTCTCCATCTGCTCTGTCTGCTTTCACTGATCACTGTGCGTAACGGTGCAGGGCACACTGAGTATGTACTAACAGTATGTACTCATTGGAGCACCCAGGGGGCTATTCAAATGGGACAACTAGTAACATATCACTCCTGAAAACAATCTTTGGCTTTTCATGTGAGGTAAATCTGCTGTACGATTGGATTTTGGAAAGCCATGACGGTGAACCAATTCCGATTGGACACTCACATTGCACACGTCATCACACAGCTTCGATGAGGAGTACAAAGATGGCCGATGGCTGGCTCGAAAGTCTGCGGAGTTAACTTTTCAGCAAAAAAAAAAGTATGTTTCTATCTCATATCATTCAAACGTTATTTATAATTTTGTAAAGCTTGGTCTTAGCCGTCGTATACAACGGCGTCGGCCCCAGTGGGTTAAAACTGCAGGGTCAGTTTCTACTGCCTGCTTCAACCATACAGAATATTGTGGAGGAAATACAGAACATACATGAGCTGGGTCAGACATACAGTATTAGTAAGTTTGCAAAACGCTTAAAAGAGGATACAACATTACCAGATGAGGACATCAACAAAGTGTGTGAGTCTATCAAAGGCTCTGACCTGTTCTCTGCACGTCATACAGGGCCAATGAAGACAGTGTACTCAAGAGCACAGACTTTTAAAAAAGCATTCAACTATGTGGAGCCAAAGAAAATACTTTTAGGGAAAGATGAGAACAGAGTAAATAGATTTGCCTATTATGTGCCTTTAAGAGAGGCTTTAAAATGTTTGTTAGAGTCTGATATGATGCAAAAACCAGAAGAGCCCTCTCATGAGACTCCTGCTGATGTTCTATGTGACATATGTGATGGCACGTTGTTTAAATCAAATAATTTTTTTGGTCAAAACACATCATGCCTCAAGTTAGTACTTTACCAGGATGCCTTTGAGGTTGTTAACCCTTTAGGGTCTGCGAGGACAAAGCACAAGGTATTAGCTGTATATGCATCAGTGGCTAACTTGCCACTTCATGTTCATTCAGACACAGACAACATGTCTCTTGTCTTACTTTGCAGGGAAAAGGATTTCAAAAGTTTTGGTCATGATAAGGTGTTCTTGGAATTACTAGCAGACTTGAAAGAATTGGAGGAAAATGGGATTGTCTCACCAGATGAAACTAAAGTCAAAGGAACCTTATTTTGCATTGCTGGAGATAATTTGGGTTCTCAATGTATTGGTGGCTTCTCTGAAAACTTCAATTCCTCACAGTACTTCTGCAGGTACTGCCTAATAACCAAATCTGAATTTCAGGGTGCTGACCCATATCGGTGTGGACCAGTGCATACCAGAGAGAACTACAACTCTGCTGTTGATCGCCTTCAGATTGACAACATGTTAGACTTTGAAGGAGTAAAGTTCCTGTTAGTATTCAATTCTTTGAAGTACTTCCATGTTTGTATGCCAGGCTTGCCACCATGTCTAGGTCACGGCATCTTTGAGGGAGTGTTAGCTTATGACATGGCACTGTATCTTAAGTATTTCATAAAGAAAAAGTCATGGTTCACTTATTCCACTCTGAATCGACACATCAAACAGTTTAGGTACAATGCCTCTGATGCTTCTACAAAACCATCTGAGGTCAGCCCTCAAGCAGTGAGACTCTCAAGACAGGCTGTACAGAATTGCACTTTCTCAGATTGCTGCTTTTAATAGTTGGTGACATAGTCAAAGACCCCACAGATGATGTGTGGCAGTTGACTCTGCAGCTGAAAGATCTTGTTGACATTGTACTATATGTTCCCAGAAAATCTCTGTGGCTCAGGTAGCATATCTTGATGTTCTTATTCAAGAATATTTAGAATCAAGAAAAGCTTTCTTCCCAGAAAGCAACCTGAGACCAAAACACCATTTTCTACACCATTATCCATCACTGATTCTGAAATTTGACCCTCTGATAAGACTCTGGACAATGCGCTTTGAAAGTAAGCATAGTTATTTCAAGAGATGTGCAAGAAATTTGAAATGTTTCAAAAATCTATGCCATATTCTCTCTGAAAGACATCAGATGCTTCAGGCTTGTCTTGCAGCAGGGTCATTGGGTCAGTCTGTTCTGAAAGTCCATGATGGTTCTACATTTTACCCAGTGCTGTACAGTAAAGCCTTTCAAGATGAGTCCAAACATTTGACTTTGCTGAAACTAATACAAAGGTCACAGTAGAAATGACGTACAAAGGAACACAATACAGGAAAGGACAATTTCTTGTCATGGGGAGCACAGACTCTGTTGAGTTCAGTGAAGTAGTGCTTATTCTGATAAAAAAAAAAATGAGTGTTTATTTTCTTGTGTCAGTATGCTCAACAGAATACCATTCTCAGTATCATCGGTACTCAGTGAGAAAGGAAAATGAAAAGTTGCGGTGCATGAACATCTTGGACCTAATTGATTTTTATCCATTAACATCTTACATGAAGTATGGGTACCAAATGGTTCCATTGAAACACGGTGTGCTGTCACAGTAGTTGGGCTGTGAATACTGATCAAACAGTGTACATTACATGGATGTTGTCTTTGTGTACTTGTCAACACTTGCTATGTTTATCATGTTTTTGCTATGAAGACCATCATCTTTAAACAGTTAAAGTGCTGCTTTAAGTGCTTGAGAAAAGTGAAACCCTTCAGGATTGACTTTATATTTTAAGAGCAAAATTGCCACTTGGTGTAAACTGACATTTATTCACATTCTTTTATCAGACATCTTGGAAATGAGCGACAACATAAGAAATTCCACCACTAAGGTACTGCCGGACCTGGCTGCCTCAGTCCTTGACATTGTAATGGAGACACTGCAATCATTAGGGGTGGAGACATTTGAGGACTTGCAATTTATCAATGAGTCAGACCTGGACTCTGTCCTGAGACCAATTCAAGCAAGAAAACTGCTGTCTGCATGGAAGCAAACCAGTAAGTATAATAATTTCAATTTACAGTGGCTGCAATGGCTGTAAAGGGCTTTCAGCCCTTTTCTGTTATATTTAAGTACAGTGAAGAACGAAAAACAAGGGCCAAACCGTGTTAATACAATTAAGTAATTTAATGTATTATTTTTATAGCACTGGACTGGGAAATTTCCGGTCAGGCCAGCATATCATCTCCATCTTCGTGCTCCACATTTTCTCCCTCGCCCTGTCGTCCAGTGGCTTCTCTAGACTGGGTCGATATGTAAGCAAGGTTTATGTATTATTGTAAGTTTTGAATAATGAGTTAAAGCACAAAATGTCCAATTTACTAGTTATTGTCAAATAGAGCTGGAGTGACCAAACAAGGCAAACCTTATATTAATAATTTATTACCAATTTTACAAAGTAAAAAAGAAAAATCTTAAAATACAATTCTTAAAAGAAAAAAACATTAAAAAACAACTTCCAGCAGAGCCGAACAGTCAACGAGCAGAGACAACCAATCCGGACCCGACCAAACATCCACCAATCCGCGGACGTTTTCCCACTGTCAGCTTAGGGGCGTGTCCTCCTCTCCTCCGACGTGGCACGACGCACTCTCTCAGCTGAGGGAAGGCTCCTCCCCGGCTGTGGCACGTAACGGCCCTCGTCGCTCGTCTCTCCTCCTGGCGTCTCTCTCCGTTACCTCGCCTTCCGTGCACCTACACACACACACACCCAAGCCAGCGAGCACACAACTCCGTCCCCACTGGAAACTCCAACTTTCTGCTTAAAAGCACCACCTCACAAACACATGAGAGCATACTCGCAGACACCTGCCGCTGCGGATAATCCACGTTTATGGCGTTTCTCCAGCGCGAGCATTCAGCTGGAACCAGTAACATCGTCAACACGACTCCCGTTATCCAGTCGCTCTCCTCACCAGCTGCTCTTCATGCCTTCTGCCACCGAATCCTTTCCTCTAGGTGAAGTGGAATGAAGTGAAGTAAAATGAAGTCCTCCCCTCATGCTACAAAACCCCTTTTTGTATCCACCACTTCACACTCCAGGTGAGCTGATTGCAAAGATCCAAAAGAAATCAAGGAGCGGCACTCCAAAATCCAACCAGCAAATAAACTTCCCCAAAGGCTGGATTACAGATAACTTTAAAATTCCATGTGAGAATTTCCCTGAAGACTTGAACCAGTGTATCCAGAGAGGAAAAAGGCCAATACCAAGATTACAGAGGGAGATGATCTGCATCATTGTTAAGGAGATGATGAAAGCCTGTGACTCTCCACCCAAAAGAGCCTAAACAGAAATAGCCAAAAGACTGGTTGCAATGTATCCCAACTCATTCCAGGATGTTATAGAAGGGGATGTGGTAGGACAAGGGTACCACTCATTGGTGAAACAGATACAAGCACGAATTGAGAATGTGAAGAGGTCTTCTTCACCAGTGATACAGAAGCGCAAACGAGGAGGATCAGATGACACAGATGAAGTCATACCTGAAATGCGAGCATCTATACAAGACACACAAGTTTTCCAGTCAGTGAGACACTGGAAAGCCAGCAGGAGAAGAAAGAAGAAATGAAGAGTCTCAGCAAACAGACAAGCTTCAAAACTGAAGACATAAAAACTCAAATGAAATCCACCTACTACTCTCAGCGTAAAGCAATCAACATGGGAGAAGACTTGCAAATACTCATAGAAGAGTGGCCTTTTCTTTTCCAGGAGATTGGAATGAATATTCATTTTGAAGAGCTCAATGGGGTATTGCTAAAAGAGACTTTCCTCACCAGTATGGAAAAGAAAGCGAAATGGCTTCTGGACTTTCTGAAAACCACTTGCGCAGACAAGAGTAAGCGAGTCCTAGAGGCTGTCACAAAGCTTCAGATGCAGAGAGGACAGCCGAAGTGCTGCTCAGAAGACATCAAAGATATGATACTCCTTCTTTTGATCTATTTTGATGGAAAAAGAGGAGACCCTCTTCCATAATGTTGAAGAAACATGTCTGGCAAGAGAAGTCCAAATGGAAAGCCTGCCTGTGACACCATGTATCATTGTTTGTGGTAAATTAAGTTTTTATCCAAGGAACCTAAGCTAATTTAAGGATATGTTACATTAAATTCATGTACTGTCACACTTTTAAGACACAACTGGATGGTAAAGGGGGGTTTTCTGGTAATTATATTACACTTGCATTTTCTTTCTAGGCTCATCATGGTATGCATCGAGGTTGTACATGCTGTGTATTGACCACAAAGTTGTGAATGACCAAATAACCGACTTCATCTCTGCAATCTGTTTGATGATTGGTAGCTATTACGACCTTAACATCCACTATCCAGTGAGCCTTGGATCCACACTTGAGTTCCTTCAGAGGTAACTTATTTATTATTGTACTTCTACACTTTTTTGTTTTTACTTTATAGAGTGGTTAAGTATTGATTTTTGTGTTTATCAAGGTGTTTCTTCAACATTAACCCAGAGAAAGGAACAAAAGTTGAAAAAAACAAACAAACAAACAAAAAAGAGACTGCATGTCAACCCAAGAGTGCTCACCCTCATTGCAAACCTCTCTGATCATGAGTGACGAGGAACAATTTAAAGACATGTCAAACTGATTTGTCAGCATTACTGGTCCTTAATTTGGAACCATATTCTACATTATGTTTGCATTCTTTAGTGTTGTCAGTTTTCCCAGCTGATATTAAGAACTTCACTATTTCATGTGTTTTTGGTATCAAATTCTTTTTAGCATGATTTCAGAGGTTTGGGTCTCTGTTCTTTGAAACTATTTTGGATTCAAATAACTTAAATTCAGAGACAATTTTAAAAAGGTTGTGTTCAACCTTACTGTTAATGGTTGGGTTTTATAAAGCACTGCTTGTTTAAAGCAGTGTATACTTTATTTGAAATATTGCTATTGTTATTGAAAACTTTATTTTGGATGTGTTCATGGCATACATTTTACCCTATTGTATTTAAACTGTTAATTTTTTTTCTTCATCATTAGTAAATCGTTAAGTCTTGTATTCCTGCCCCTTCGGGCATTGCATTTTAATTACTCTGTTTATAAGTAAATTTAAGTAACAAATGTTCAGAGACACATTAAGGTGGTTGTGATTAACTGAAATGTGAAGGCTGAGGTTTTACTAGCAATACCTGTTATATGGCTGGGGGGCCTGGCTGCCTTTTTGTTTCTGTCTTTTGTTTTTCCTTCCAGGTGGCTTGCATTTGGGACTGAGTGGCTGTGTTGCTGAGGTTATCAGGACCTCACCCTGATCACCTGCGGCTCGTCAGGACTCACAGCTGAGGTGCATCTATATGGATTGGAACATGGTGGCATTTAAGACTGGAGTATACAGTGTGTATTTGCCAGAGACTCGACCTTGTGACCAGACGGGTGAGATCGTCGTCTCGGGAGCCATCTCATCATCAGTGGATGCAGAGAACGTCCAGGGTTTGATGCACAGTCTGTGAAAGAGGAGGGGGTGAGGTCTCACGCTCGTCAGCACACTTCCTGAGGTACGTTAGATTTTGTGACTAACATTTATACAGTCAGTAAATGTGGTGTCCCTCACACCTTTTTATATTGAGCTGTATGTTAGTCATGTATCGGCTTCCACTGCAGTGGAGTTATGTGAACTGGATGTTCCATGCCTGCAGGTTGGGAAGTTGATTAGTAATCAAGCCAGGAAGTGTTTGCTGTTTGTACACCTTTAAGTGTTCTCTCTGTGTGTAGAGTGTGGACTCACATAATGGTTCCTTCTTTCACAGACTCGGTTTGTTGCGGCCACCTGGGGGGTGTCGGCGGGGTCCTTGGGTCCGAACAGCTTCTGGCTCCGGACCGTTAGCGCTGCTGGGAGCGCACCACGCCAGACCGCACTTTCTGTTATTTTTGTATCACTGTTATGTATTAAATTTAGTTAGCCTTTGTACCGTGCTCTGCTTATTTCATACTGGGTCCTTCAAACGCTGGTCGGTTCTCCGAGCTGCGTCCGACACATAACAATACCAGTCTAAAAAGTGTCTACATTATTTTATGTCAAGTTTTGTTAACAGGAAACATGTTCTTGGATGTTTTTCATGGAGCACTTTGTAGTAGCAAGGTTCAGCAAAATGAATGTCACTTGTTTATTGTGGATTTTGGCTTGATCACTTAAGAACATTCTTAAGTTTTTCATTGTAATGTCTTATGTTATTTATTTTTTGAGCAGGGATGCACAATATTGGTTTGATATCCATATCGATGATATTGGAATTTTTGCAGATATTTACATCCGATATATCAGCAGGAATATCGACAAATTACACTAATATTAATGCACCTTCTCGTCACTATATAGGTACATTTAAAAATCAAGGGTTTCATTTTTGCAAGAGTTAAATGTTTTTATTTTCTAGTTTTACATCTGTTCCTTGCATAAATGTACTGTAAAACTAAAAGAAACAAGTCCAGGTTTTGCGAGTACAGAGCTTGTGCTCTTGAGCAGAAGAATAGCTATCAGTAATGATAGCAATAATGAATAAAAAATATCATTATGTCTGCAGAAATCCAACATCATGCATCCCTAATTTTCAGGCAGTATTTTTTTTTTTTCCATTTTTGTAATTTATGTTTTCTTGAAAATGGTTCAGATTGATTTGTCAGGAATTGACTTAAATGTCTAGAGCTTTACCAGGTTTGATTTCTTTCATATTATGCCAGAATAAGCTTTAAAATGTTTTGCCTGTGTTTGCTTGAAACAGTTTACTTGACTAACGGATTGTTCAAAAGTCAAAATGTTTTCAAGACAATAAAACAAGAGTGACATTTGAGATGTTTTTTCAGTGGTTTTCTGATTTAGACAGTTTAAGGATGGCAACAAAGCTAAGACCTGAGAATCTCCTTGAAGGTTAGTAAAGTACACGCAGAGCTCTGGTATTTTAAACAGTTGTCTAAAAGTGTCTAAGCTGTCTAAATCTTTAGTCTTTTATTATGAGCAAAAAGTTAAGTGTCTTGTTCTTTCACTTTTCAAGCACTGAATTTGAACTGCAATCTTAAGAGACCTGTCCCACTGGCGTTTAGGAGGATTTGTGTATGGATTGCTTACAAAATTGGCTCATATTCGCTTAACATCCGCAATATGCCTGAAACATACTTGTATGAGTCAGCCGACACCCGCACATGTCCACAATTATCTGCAGAGGCATGTTTTTCCGTTACCAGGATTTTTGAGCTGCACAAAATTTTGGCTGTGGATGACATCCGCCTTACATACTCAATACATACTCAATATATACACAATACATACTCAATCTATGCGCTGTATATTCGCCTTCATCTGCTGATATCCGCAACTGACAGGCATTTGCAGCTTGGCAGTGGACAGGGACAGTGTCTAAAACGGATATTTTGCGTGCCCATCATATCCACATCACGGACTAAAATAAGTTGTAGCAACTGCATACAGAATGGTCATGAATAAAGCATTTTTATTACGTCTGCTTTGCATCTGATTTGCAGCAGATGCAAATCAGATGCTCTGTGTTCACAGCTGGACGCCGTTCTTTGTTCTACCGGCTGCCATGCGCTCTGCGCTGAATGCTGCCTATATAAAACAATTATTTCTTGGCAGATTAATCATTTTATTGTGCAAATTGGCTGTTGAAAATGGCGCTAATCACCTTCTGAAACACAGAGGGAGCTGCAGCTGGGCCATGCGTGCGCGAATGGCTAACAAGCTGCAGAAAGCATTTTGAGCCCTCTAAAAAGGTAATTATTTGACTTGTTTACATTGTCAAGGCTTGATAAAACGTGCGTGTTTTTTCCTTCTTGTCTGCAGCTGTTACAGTATTTATCCCTATGTTTATAACAGATTTAACTTGTTATAATCATTCAGACGAGCTGCGCCCTGATGCGTTCCGCTGACGTCACCACTCGCCCTGTTCACTGCTTCTTTACTCCAGTGAACTTGTTCAAGTCCAGCAATTGCTCCAGAGGCTGTATTGTTGGTGTGAATAGTGATGCTGAAAGGAGTGAGTGCGCTTCTTTTATGACCACAATGCAGATGCTGTGCGTGCGCAAACACGTGCGCGATGCATTCATAATACACCCGTAATACTGCTGTGATAATCGCAATGCGTCTGATTTGTTTCCTCACTACATGCATTATACAACCATGATTGTTCATCATATATTCGCTATACATTATTAATATATCCATAATTCATACTGGGACATTTGTCATTTTTAGCTATTTTTGTTGCAGACGACAATGAATGCCCGTAATTTGAATACTCGATTCATGCGCAATTAATCCTCTCCCCAGTGGGACTGGGCCCTAAGGAAACAATTCAAAGGCCCAGTGACTCTCAGGAAATGGTAAGATTTCAAGTTGTATAAAACTCTGTTATTTTTAAAAACAACATTCTAAAATGTTTTTCTCCATCTGTGTACAACATAGCTCTGTTTTTGTGAACTTCAGAGGAGAGTGGCAGGCAAACCAGTGTCAAGAAGATGACAGCCAAAAAACATGCTGAAGATGGAATCAAACCTTGGCTGGATAATTTTGGTATGCATTTTAATATAATATTTAAAGTGTTTAAGTATTTAGTACTTATTTTAGTATGTTGGCCTCTTAGATAGAC
This sequence comes from Thalassophryne amazonica, assembly GCF_902500255.1. NCBI lineage: Eukaryota > Metazoa > Chordata > Actinopteri > Batrachoidiformes > Batrachoididae > Thalassophryne > Thalassophryne amazonica. The sequence continues at coordinate 22,654,380 of NC_047108.1, forward strand.
TAGCTTTTAATGTTATTGAATGGGACTTTAGCCATATGATTGTAATATGCAGTCTGTTCATTTTAGGCACGGTTGTTCTGCCTTAAACTGCTTTGCTCATTTCGCTAAAACCCAAATTATGTGTAAGATGGAAATCTTTTTTTTTTTTTAATTCTTTGTCTCCATTTCTGCCATTCATTGCCTAGCTTGGTTATTTGCCCCCAAAAATCCCTCAACAATCTGGAATCGTTTGAAACCTGCCATTTATTTTCTTGTTTACAAAGAAAACATTTAACTTGTTCTTTCTTTCTTTCACGTTTTGCTGTTTTGATGAGGATGCTTGTTAGAGGTCCCTCTGTTTTAGTCAAGTAAAAAAAAAATCACTTGTTCCTGTGGTTCAAAGGTGCTTTATTTGTACCAGTAGGTAGATTTTGTTTTGACACTTGCTTAATTGTTTCACAGTATCTTTCCTCACTGAATTGTTGAAAACATCCAGCTAGACTTATTACAAAAAACAATTTATCGCTTATAAAAAAAAAAAAAAAACAGACAACAAAACAAAACAAAACAAAACATAATGCATTTAACCCTCATATCTGACTTTTGAAGTTCCTCACCATATTTGGCACAGGTGTGTATTTTTTTTTTTTTTTTTTGTATTTTCATATTTTAAACACAAATCACATGTTACATCTGTCTTCACTGTGTAGCAAACAATATTTACGCAAAGCTTTAAAGGGGACAATTGAATCCCCTTCTAAAATGTATTAAAATATTATGTTAATGTTTTTAAAGACCTTTTTTTTTTTGTAAATAATTTAATCCACGTCAGTCCTGGTAATAACGACCAAATTTGAAATTTTAACCCCTTTAGATGCCAGTTTGAACTATTTAAGTGTTAATTTTTATTGATATTATATGCCTGTATGTTCAATGTATGAAATTCAAAGTAGTTTTTTTTTAAGGAGGGTATTATTACAGTCCTTTGTTATAATGGATATCTACGGGAGCTGTTCCTTCCATTTCACCTTACATTGAATTTTTAAATTTTTCCAATATAATTGTGATTTTTTTTTTTTTTTAACTTTTGATCAGTAATTGATGTCATCACATGCACTGCATTTAAAGGGCTATATTTTGTGGTAATAAGTAAAAGCTTTGTTATGAACAAGACTGAAGTGGATTAAAATATTTATGAGAAAAAAATAGGAAAAAATAGCATAGTGTATTTCAGGAGGTTTTAGAAGGGGACAAAAAATTTCCCTTTTTCAGAAATTAAGGACTTTCTGCTATCATGTATGAGGGTTAGGCATGCAAATGATTTGTATTAATTAATGTATACCAGAAAAAAAAAATTTCAAGTAGTTTGGATAAACCCCAGCCTAAAGTGAACAGTTGAAAATAATCATGTCATTGCATAAAGGCTTATCATCTAAATAAACAGTTACTTGAAAAATAACAGCCAAAAGCTCAACTGTCAATTCAGCTGTTGGCTGAAATGCTCTTTTCAGTATATTAATTTCTTGCCTCATTATTATTGTCATAATAATTTATTTCATTCATATAGCGCCAAATCACAGTCGAGTTGCCTTACCAACCTAGAGCAAGCACACAGGCGACAGTGTTAATGAAAAACTCCCTCAGAAATGAGGAAGAAACCTCATTGTCATAGTATGAATATTTATTGCTGTATTCACTTTTTGTTTTTGTTTTTTTTTTCCACACGCAGAAGGGATCAAGTCAGTCCACACTGAAACCCCCATTGTGAACTTGTTGAGTGTTCAAGTGGAGATGATTGAAATTTTTTGGTTTCCCCTATACATGGCACCATGTCTGTATGAGAGTCACCTGTGTTCAGTCAAGTCTTCACCTGGAGATTTACTAAGAGGTAAGTAGTGTTTTTGTTCACTATAGCAAAAGGCAGACAGAAAATGCAAACTTCAATCTGTCTCAGGTTCATTGTTCAGGTGTGCAGTTTCATACAATAAAGGAAACTAACAGTATAAAATATAGATTTAATGACTAACTTCAAGTTCCATGATAAATTAATAGTAAACCTTGATACACTGTTTTCCAAATAACAGTTATTGTGTTTTGGGTTGCGTTGAGTCTATGTATCACTTTAATGTGAATGGATTTAGGACCTGCAACTCTTGTGGGTTGCTATAATTTATGACCCTTTGAGGTCATCAGAGGACATTAATGTCCTCGCTCAAGACTGCTATAAAAACTATTAATAATATAATATTTAAATAATATTTAATTATTTATTTTAACCCTTTAAATTCCAATGTAATTACATGGTGACATTTTTTATCATGAAAGAATGAAAAATGGGTTAAATATAAGAAATGATAGGGCTGTTTTTTTTTTTTTTTTACATCAGACTTAAATATACTTATGATTGGTTAAAAAAAATCATGCATTGTTTTGATTTTTGTCGCAAAGTCAGATTCATAATGTACGACCCTTTGAGGTCATCAGAGGATATAAATGTCCTCACCTAAAAATGCTTAAAACTGCTCATTAACTTCAGTGTTGAGCTCTCTGTCCCTTATCTATCTTCTAATGTTCATTGTGATTCTGAGTGATGATTGTGGTTTACAAAACAGTTGCAACATGGATGATAAATGTTTATATTGATACATCCAATGCTGATTTAAAACTGATTTCAGGCAAAGTGGAAAATGGCACTGCTACACTACGTTCATAGTTGTTTTTACCATTACGAAATCACTAGGGTTTATCCATAGACGATGGGAAAAATGTCCCATCTCATGGTTTACAGTGAAAAAGACAAATTTTACTCTTTCTTCTCAAAAGTGTAACCCAAAAATTATTGAATGCGTGATTATATTTATCATTTAATTAAAATTGGCATTTAAAGAGTTAAGATAAATAATTGAATATTTAGTAGTTTAATTGGGACTGAAGTTGATTGAATGATTTGAGCAATAAAAAGAATAAAAAATAATAAGTGATTCTGTTTTTATAGCAGTTTTGGGCAAGGACATCATGTCTGCAAAGGGTTGTAAATTTGGCCCCAGTTAACCATTGACCTCTGAGAAAAACTTCAAATTTGAATTTGAGGCATATTCTTTAAGAAAACCTTTCTACAAAAAAGTCATTCCATATGGAGAAACACAATGAAAGTTAGGGCTACATTTTGAGCAAAAATTTGCCTGAAAGGACAAAAATGTCCTTGATATCCGCAGAGGGTTAAGGAATCATGTATCATGGCAGCATATTTTGACTTAAGTTTTTGTTCATCTCTGGGCACTGCATTGATCAAACTTTTAAAAATGTGTGTCTATTTTTTTGTTGCAGAGAGGATCCTACCAGTTCAAAGTGAACACCTGATGGACAACGTTCGAGTCCTCCAGGAGAGCTTATATGTACATCATCATGTGCATTTGAAACTCCACTCCATATGAGTGCTTTTCTGAACCAAGGCCGGACTCAGTGACTCATTACTCTTGATCAGTCAGGGGCAAGTAACTTATTTGTTTCAGTTTATTCATTCCACCTTGGACAATCAGTCATTTATATAGACATTCTGTATTCTTAAGGTCTGCGCTACTGTGTGGGTATACAGACAATTAATATGATCTGTTCAGTCTGTAATGAAATGTTATGAAACATTTCTTGCTAATTCTTAGTGATAATCTGTATCTTAGTTCAAATATGGGTGCCTTTAAACGTTTTTTTTTTTTACTTAGTAGTTGCTAATGTAAAATCTATGGTATACCACTTGTGTTTCTCATGTAGTGCACTGCCGGCAGCTGTGGTTGCCATGAATTTACCGTGAAATTTAACTTGTCAAAATAAAATGTAATTTGTTTTACAATTTTACCGTATTTTTTATTGACATAGACTTTAATAAGGTTTACCATATTTCTGTCATTTTTAAAGTTATTTACCATAACAGGGTTTTTGTATTCCTGTTAAATTAACAACAAATTACCGTCAAAAGGACTATACTATAACTGTAGTTTTTACAGCTGCTAACTGTAAAAATCTATGGAAATAATTATTTTTTACAGAAAATTACAGTATAATGGTTTTACAATATGTGTAAATTCCTGGCAACTACAGCTGCCGGTATTTTACCGTAAATTAGACTTTTTTTTACAGTGTATAATGATGTAATGCCGTTGTTTCATTGTCTGGGGAGAACCCGTATCTGTGCTTCACGCATGTCATATGCTTTACTTGACTCTGCACTCGGAACTGTTACTGGGGTTCGCGCACTCTGCACGCCATTCACCTGTTTGTCTCCTCCAGAACTCACATCGACAGCTTGCAGGTGGCCATCTGGCTCCCGGAACCACATCTCCACCACTGCACCTCCTGGCACTCATCATCCACTCATGTTCCTACTCCAGTCAGACTGCGGTTCCCTGGTTCCACCACTGTGCAGGCTGTGTCTCCACTCTCCAGGCCTCATCCATATTCATTCTTCACAATGTTCTGCACATTTATTGTCAAATAAATCCTTTTCCGATTCATCTGCACATTTATTGTAAAAAAAAAAAAAAAAAATCCTTTTCTGATTCATTCAATTCTTTATTGCTCCCTGCGTTTGGGTTCACCGTTCCAACCCAGTCCTAACCGTAACACATTCAAAGCCTAAATAAAGTGAAACTTGATCCAGAATCCAGATCCAGCTCACCTCCAAAGTTTATTGGAGACTTCTTTGGCTTAATATCAATCTGTGGTGAAAACTTTGTCAAAATCTGTGCAGTAGTTTTGATGTAGTCTTGCTAACAGACAGATAGACAAATCAGTAAATAAATGCCAATGATTTTATTATGTACTTGGTGGAGAGGGCACAATACCCATTCATAGTCTACACCGACCATAAGAATCTTGAATACCTCCGCACCGCAAAACATCTTAACTCCCGTCAGGCCTGTTGAGCTATATTTTTTTAGCAGGTTAAATTTCACTTTGTCCTACCAGGCTCAACAAACGGTAAACCTGATGCTTTATCAGGTTAAGGGGGACCCGGTTCACACACCGATAGAGCCAGAAACAATCTTATCCTCCTCCTGTTTTGCGGCTGCTCTAACTTGGAACATCGAGCCCCGCATCAAATTGGCCATGGGGGATGCGCCCCTTCCCGCTGGGTGTCCGCGAGGAAAGCTCTTCATTCCTCCTGCCCTCAGGGGCGAAACTATTTGCTGATGTCAGAAAAACTGAATGTTCTGTCATCCAGGTATTAGGAAGACCACATTCTTTGTGCAGCAAAGGTTTTGGTGGCCAGGGTTAGTCGAGGATATCTCTGAAAATGTGTCTGCTTGTCAGTTATGTGCGATGCACAAATCTTCAAATCGCCCACCCGCATGTGCTTTGCAGCCTTTGCCAGTCCCGATTCGTCCGTGGTCTCACATCGCGATGGATTTTGTGACCAGTTTTCCACCCTCAAAGGGGCATACGGCTGTCCTGACAGTGGTGGATCGCCTCTCAAAGATGGTTTGTTTTATACCTCTAAACAAACTTCCATCGGCTAAGGAAACCACGGTAGTAATATTAAATCAGATCTTCAAATTACATGGGTTGCCTCAGTACATAGTGTTACACCGGGGTCCGCAGTTCGTATCCCATTTTTAGAGGGAGTTTTGCCATCTCCTTGGGGTGATATTCAGTTTAACTTTGGGCTACCATCCACAGGCAAATGGGCAGGCGGGCAATCTGTGGTTTGCCATGGCGGGGTGTGTGTGTGTGTGTGGGGGGGGGGGGGGGGGGATTACTCTCAGGGTGTGAGATTGCTCTGCTTTGCTTTGATTTGTTTTTATCTATTTGGTTGCTCTCCCATTTGTCTATTTCTCTGTTAGACTTTTTCCTGCATTGGTTTTTCTGTCTCTCTTGGTGGTGGGCGTGTCTCTCTCTCCCTGATCACGCCCTCGTTCTGGACACTTCCATGCTCACCTGCTGTCAGTTTGCTGCTCATCACCGGGATATATATATACTGCTCATTTTTGCTTTGCTTCTTCGCCAGATTGATGCACCCTGCGCCTTCTTTCCAGCTCTCAGTTTTGTATTCTCTAGTAATAAACAGCCTGTTTATGCCGACCTTGTCTAAGCCCGATGATTTTTGTACTGCTGCTGTGTTTTTTTGGAGTGCCTTCCTGTGTACCGACCATTGCTGTCCTCATCACTAAAGTCTTTCAACAACCAGAGCTGCCTGTGTGAGCCTTGCATTTGTGTGCAAATCAAACCGCCTGTCAGTTTCTACAACCCCAATTCCAATGAAGTTGAGACATTGTGTAAAATGTCAATAAAAACAGAATATAATGATTTGCAAATCCTCTTCAACCTATATTCAATTGAATACACCACAAAGACAAGATATTTAATGTTCAAACTGATAAACTTTATTGTTTTTGTGTAAATATTTCCTCATCTTGAAATGGATGCCTGCAACATGTTTCAAAAAAGCTGGGACACTGGTATGTTTACCACTGTGTTACATCACCTTGCCTTCTAACAACACTCGTTCTTCTTCTAACAATAATCGTTTGGGAACTGAGGACACTAATTGTTGAAGCTTTGTAGGTGGAATTCTTTCCCATTTTTGCTTGATGTACGACTTCAGTTGTTCAACACACCGGGGTATCCATTGTCATATTTTGTGCTTCATAATTCGCCACACATTTTCAATGGGCGACAGGTAGGCAGGCAGGCCAGTCTAATAGCTGCACTCTTTTCCAATGAAGCCACGCTGTTGTAACCCGTGCAGAATGTGGCTTGGCATTGTCTTGCTGAAATAAGCAGGGACGTCCCTGAAAAAGACGTTGCTTGGATGGCATCATGTGTTGCTGGCTGTACCTTTCAGCATTGATGATGCCATCACAAATGTGTAAGCTGCCCATGCCATGGGCACTAACACACCCCCATACTATCACAGATGCTGGCTTTTGAACTTTGCGCTGAGTCCTCCGTTTTGTCCGGAGGACACGATGTCCATGATTTCCAAAAACAATTTGAAATGTGGAACATCAGACCACAGCACACTTTTCTACTTTGCGTCTGTCCATTTCAAATGAGCTCGGGCCCAGAGAAGGTGGCGGTGTTTCTGGATGTTGTTGATGTATGGCTTTCACTTTACATGGTAGAGTTTTAACTTGCACTTGGAGATGTGGCGACGAACTGTGTTAACTGACAATGGTTTTCTGAAGTGTTCCTGAGCCCATGTGGTAAGATCCTTTACACAATGATGTCGGTTGTTAATGCAGTGCCACCTGAGGGATCAAAGGTCATGGGCATTCAATGTTGGTTTTTGGCCTTGTCGCTTACATGTAGAAAGTTCTCCAGATTCTCTGAATCTTCTGATTATATTATGGACTGTAGATGATGGTATCCCTAAAATCCTTGCAATTGAATGTTGAGAAACATTGTTCTTAAACTGTTGCACTATTTTTTCATGTAGTTGTTCACAAAGTGATGATCCACGCCCCATCTTTGCTTGTGAACGGCTGAGACTTTTAGGGATGCTCCTTTTATACCCAATCATGACACTCACAATTAGTGTCCTCAGACTGGCCAGGCCACTCCAAGACCTTGAAATGCTTCTTACGGAGCCCCCTTAGTTGTCCTGGCTGTGTGTTTGGGGTCATTGTCATGCTGGAAGACCCAGCCATGACACATCTTCAATGCTCTTACTGAAGGAAGGAGGTTGTTTGCCAAAATCTCGCAATACATGACCCCATCCATCCTCTCTTCAATACAGTGCAGTCGTCCTGACCCCTTTGCAGAAGAGCACCCACAGAGTATGATGTTTCCACCCCCATGCTTCACGGTTGGGATGGTTTTCTTGGGTTGTTCTCATCCTCTAACATGGTAAGTGGAGTTGATTCCAAAAAGCTCTATTCTGGTCTCATCTGACCACATGACCTTCTCCCATGCCTTCTCTTGATCATCCAGATGGTCACTGGTGAACTTCAAACGGGCCTGGACATGTGCTGGCTTCAGCAGGAGGACCTTGCTGCCCTGCAGGATTTTAAACCATGACAGCATCATGTGTTACTAATGTAATCTTTGTGACTGTGGTCCCAGCTCTCTTCAGGTCATTGACCAGGTTCTTCTGTGTAGTTCTGAGCTTTCTCAGAATCATCCTTACCCCACAAAGTCAGATCTTGCATGGAATCCCAGACCAAGGGAGATTGACAGTCATCTTGTGTTTCTTCCACTTTCTACTAACTAATAACAGTTGTTGTCTTCTACCAAGCTGCTTGCCTGTTATCCTATAGTCCATCCCAGCCTTGTGCAGGTCTACAGTTTTGTCTCTGGTGTCCTTAGACAGCTCTTTGGTCTTGGCTATGGTGGACAGGTTTGAGTGTGATTGATTGAGTGTTGTGTGTTGGGGGGTTTGGCTGGACATTTTGGTGCTGTTTTCTTTTCTTTACTCTCCAGGTGGTATGCAAACTGTTTTTTTCTGTGGAGAAGGTGCTGGCGGAAGAGTCCTTCACCCTCATCAGAACTAATGGCTGCACCTGTGGAGGATGTTCACGTGCAGGCCTAATAACTTGCAGCACCTGTGGATGATGCTCACGTGCAGACTTAAAGACATTCAGCTGAAGCAGATAATGAGATGGCGTTCTGCATTTAATCCATGAGTGATTTGAGCAGAATTGCCGGGAACTCGACCTTGTGACGTTCGGTTGTGAGACGCTGAGGACCGCGCCAGGGTTTGACACATCGTGCCTGTGAAGGAGGACGGGTGTGGGACACATGCTGTCAGCACACATCAGAGGTGATTATCGTCTGAATAATCGTTAATAGTAATTTGGCGTTTTGTTACGCAGTATATTTGAACATTAATGAGAATTGTGCAGTTTGCTTCTCACTGCCGTGGCGTACAGATTGATGATCCTCCACCTGTTGTGAGAAGCTGCTCATTTACATAAAGCTTAAATTCAGACCTGAATGTGTTGCTGATAGTGTGTGCCTCTGAAGGATATTTGTTGTAGCTCTGTTGACTTACCTCACCTTTTCCGTCCTTCACAGAGTCAGTTTGTCGTATCCACCTGGGGGGGTGTTTGGCGGTGAATCTGATTCCAGAAGTGCCGGGCTTTGATCCATTTGGGCGCTGGAGAGCGCGCCGTCCTTCACCTTGCCAAGACAGCTGAATATTTATGTTATACACGAATTATTGCACATGAGGGGGAATAAATTTGTTTCTTGGAACCGCTTTCTGGTTATTTAGTGCTGGGCCATTGTCAGATGCTGGTTCAGTTCTCTGACCCGCGTTAGCTCATAACAGTAGTTCCCGGCCAGTACAAAATGGACCCAGCGGCAGAAGCGGTTCCATTTGCAGAAAGAGTTCAAGAACACTTGGAGAAGATATGGGAGCAATTACAGCATCTCGCAAATCGAATTAAACAAACAGATGCCCGCGTTACGGAGCTTGCAGCGCAAGCCGTTCCGCTTCCTGCTGCTCCAGCTGCGGCACCATCGATACCGGTGCAGATAACTCCATCACCCAGAGAGTCGGCTTCCGAACCAATTATTGGTCATCCGGAGCCTTATGCGGGAGACGTTGAAGCCCATGCAGCTCGGACGAGCTGAAACAGCCATATTGCCCCGGTCACATAAGCGTCAAGAAAGATAACGATGACGTATCTCCAGGTGTTTTTGGACAGGCATAATATAAAAAAAAAAGAAAAAAAAAAGGCAGACCTGTGGTTATTTAGTTATTTGGTTCTGTTTTTGTTTTCATGTAGGGGTTATACAGTGTTTAGGGAATTAGAGGCTGTTCTGGTTGGGTGAACGACTGGCAGTTCGGAGCTTGGCTGGACTCAGGTAATCGTATGTCTTCATTATTTGACCTTAGGTAATTTTTGTTTGTGGATTGGGTCGTTTTGTTTTGTTGTTTTTTATTTCCCTGTTTCCCTAACCCCAACCTCATGTACTCTAAGACTGTTTGTCTTTTGGGTTGTGGGGTGGTGCAGGTTGGTTATGCTGAGCATTTCTCAGAAAACCTCTGCACCTAGGGGGGGGGGGTTGTCAGGGGCGTTTTTTTGGTTTTGGTTGGTACCCGGTTCCACTCCAGCCCCGGCGGGCCTTTGACCGTTCGTCATTGGCGTTACCGGGGTGTAGTGCAGCGGGAACGTACCTCAGTCGGAGTGGTGGGCCGATCTGTGCCGTTCGCCATTTCGGTAGTCCCACCCCTCCCGATAGGCTGGTGGTATGGTCGGTTTAGGGGCACCGGACGTATTTCCGGTTTTCCGCTGCGCTTAGGGGATGGCACTGGGTTAGTTTTTCCTGTTTCTTTCCCCGGCTTGGTAGTTTTGTGCCGTTCGCTGGAATTGTACTGACGATAGGCTCTGGGAATAATCTGGGGTCTTTCGGGGTGCTGGGGAGGGTAACAGGGTTTCCAGTTGTTTTATTTGCCCCCGGGATAGTTTAATGGAGTCCGCCGGGGGTTGGATTTTTGTGTTTTTTGTGTTTCCTTCCAGGTTCCACCTCCAGGGTTGATGGGACGGTCCTCTGGGGGGGAATTGATTTGTGGGGCCTACTAGCCAAGTGTGGCCGGGTCTGGGGTTCCTGGGTTGTGGGGAGGGTGCCTCCTGGGGTTGATGGTACGGTCCTCTGGGGGGCGCTGTTGCTCCATGTATACCTGGGGACCTCTGTGGGATTCCGGCTTTGGTTATTACTCCCAGAACTGGCGGTAAAGGTCTTCTGGGGGGTGTTGTGCTCTGCACATCATCTGGAGGGGTTGTTTGTTATTTTTCTTTGTGAAATTGTGTTTGTATTGTGTTGTCGGGGCTATGTTGGGTTATTGGATTTGGGAGTTTTTCTTTTCTTCCCGGGGTTGGATGGGACGGTCCCCTGGGGAGTGTTTGGGTGGGTTTTGTATTTTTCTTGTATGTTAGGTTGTACTTGGGACTCTTTTGGGGTTTTTGTTGATGCCAGCCGGCCTTCCAGCCGCGGTGCCCTGTCCTGCTGTCTGCTGTGGACTTTGGGGGTGTTACACCGTCTGCTTCCTGTCGTGGACCCCGGAGGGAGGTGCTGTTCTCGGGCCTGGTCTGTTCGGTCGCCGGGAGGCTTCCCGTTGATGGGGGGGTTCTGTTGTGTGTTGGGGGGTTTGGCTGGACATTTTGGTGCTGTTTTCTTTTCTTTACTCTCCAGGTGGTATGCAAACTGTTTTTTTCTGTGGAGAAGGTGCTGGCGGAAGAGTCCTTCACCCTCATCAGAACTATTGGCTGCACCTGTGGAGGATGTTCACGTGCAGACTTAAAGACTTTCAGCTGAAGCAGATAATGACATGGCGTTCTGCATTTAAGCCATGAGTCATTTGAGCAGAGTTGCCGGGAACTCGACCTTGTGACGTTCGGTTGTGAGACGCTGAGGACCGCGCCAGGGTTTGACACATCGTGCCTGTGAAGGAGGACGGGTGAGGGACACATGCTGTCAGCACACATCAGAGGTGATTATCGTCTGAATAATCGTTAATAGTAATTTGGCGTTTTGTTACGCAGTATATTTGAACATTGATGAGAATTGTGCAGTTTGCTTCTCACTGCCGTGGCGTACGGATTGATGATCCTCCACTTGTTGTGAGAAGCTGCTCATTTACATAAAGCTTAAATTCAGACCTGAATGTGTTGCTGATAGTGTGTGCCTCTGAAGGATATTTGTTGTAGCTCTGTTGACTTACCTCACCTTTTCCGTCCTTCACAGAGTCAGTTTGTCGTATCCACCTGGGGGGGTGTTCGGCAGTGAATCTGAGTCCAGAAGTACCGGGCTTTGATCCATTTGGGCGCTGGAGAGCGCGCTGTCCTTCACCTTGCCAAGACAGCTGAATATTTATGTTATACATGAATTATTGCACATGAGGGGGAATAAATTTGTTTCTTAGAACCGCTTTCTGGTTATTTAGCGCTGGGCCATTATCAGATGCTGGTTCGGTTCTCTGACCCGCGTCGGCACATAACATTGAGTGTGTGAACAGGTGTCTTTTATACAGGTAGCAAGTTCAAATAGGTGCAATTAATACAGGTAAAGAGTGCAGAATAAGAGGGCTTCTTAAAGAAAATTAACAGGTCTGTGTGAGCCAGAATTCTTGCTGATTGGCAGGTGTTCAAATACTTACTTGCAGCAGTAACATACAAATAAATTATTAAATAATCATACATTGTGATTTACGGAATTTTTTGTTAGATTATGTCTCTCACAGTGGACATGCACCTAAGATGAAAATTTCAGACCCCTCCATGATTTGTAAGTGGGAGAACTTGCAAAATCGCAGGGTGTTCAAATACTTATTTCCCTCACTGTAGATCAGCTGTTCTGAGCACACAGAGACACTGCGGCTGCGTGATCATGCCCTCCAACTGATTCACCAAGGATGCACGCACTCAAGTTTTTGGATGTGTACAGGAGTCCCGTGTTGCACAGACTTTCTTGCAGTAACACCGAGCTGCACAGACCTGCTTAAAACTGCATATTTTCTGTGTCCAATGCTCTACGCTGAAAAAAAATTAAACATTTTAATTTCTTCCATCCTACGCTCATAACCCTCAACATACTGCTGCGTAGGGAGAAAAAAACTTGGTGTGGAGCTGCTAAAAGTGGGCGTAGAGCTGCTCAACTTGGTGTAGACGGTACGTCACAATACGCAGCTCTACGTTTGCGCCAGTGTGAAAGGGGCTTAAGGTGAGGAAATATATTTTCACAGAGGTTGAAAAGTCCATCATGTGCAATGTTCAGAGAAACAATTTCGTGTGGTAAATTATTCAGTAATTGGAGAACCCAATGTGCAGCGAATTCAAACAATCACCCAGTTATTGAAGTAAAGTGATAATTGTCATGTGGCCTCATGGTCACAGTGAAAGATATGAAGGTCACCAATTTGCTGTAAATGACTTCTGCGGATGTGCCAGACTAACAGTGAGTTTGTGAAGCAACAACAGCAACATGGAAGTCACACACAAGGGATGTTGATGAGTCTTTGTTAAAATTCATACTGGCTATAGAAATGTTTTGAAATGGTGTAATTTGAAGCATCAACATGGCAGAGAAAGTGAAAGGTTTGAATTAGACATTGAAATGTGTTTGGAGATGGTAGGTGGCTTTGGCAGTGAACTGAGGTGAGGCCTTTGAAGTTATCCAGGACTCAGTTTTTGCAGATTGAGCAATAAGAGAGGCAATTAGGTGATGGACATAAACAAAAAGAAGTGGCCAAGACCGCTCGATGTAAACAGAACAGTCTGAGAACTTTTCCACACATATTCATTTCTTAGTTACTGCTGAGGAAGGTTCTTTTCTGATGTGGTATTCTGATACACAGTAGCTCTCAATACGCCTGAGTACGTCTTTTGTGGGAAATTGCATTAATGTAAAAACTTTCACATACCCTGAAGGCTTTCTTTTAAGAGGTAAAAAAGAAAGAAACCCAGGAGAACATGAAAGTTGTATTCTCGATAAATATTTTATGATGACTTTAGGAAATGCTGTGGTATGATGATTTAAATTTGCTGGAATGGCTTTTGCTTGTTTTCTCTATTGTAAAGAGTTACTTCTATGTGCACTTTGAATGAGTTTGGATGAGTTTTTAGGTGGAAGCTGTGAAGTCCTGATAGTTAATTTGAAAAGATGTCTCCCAAACATGATCTCCTCAGCTGTTGAAGGTAGTTGATGATGTCAGTGAAACTGAATTCAGATGCCCTTGTACTCATTACCTTGTAGGTAATGCTAACCACCACCAGCTTCAGATTCTATGGTAAAATGACATTTGAATTGATACCTGATATAATCCTGATTTCTTCATTGTACATAAAGAGTAGAGTCAGTAGATTGGTATTTTCATCCTCCTTGTAAATGCATGACAGGTTGGTAACAAATGGATGTGTCTGAAGATAATGGACTATGGGTTGATTGTCTACCAACATGTTCTCCCATGCTGTAATCATTTGTTGGTGGCTACAAGGCAGTGTAGGGAGCCTGTTCCAGTCTGTCTGTAATGCCATCTTCCTTTAGCTGTGAAGACACTGCTGTATAACAGCTTTATTTTAAATTTTTTATTTTTTTTTGGTCCCATTCTGCTCTGAATTCTTTCAAACACTCAGATGTAGCACTAGGCTGAAAGGAAATCATTTGTGTCTCTTTTGTCAAATTGCCAAAACAGATTACAGGAGAATGAAGATTGAAATTTCTTTTTCTGTTTGAACATTTGTTCTGTTGAGTAGAGACAGCAAAACCTCACTAAAATAATCTGGGTTGCATTGTACAAGTCACTTGAGTCCTTTGAGTCTTAACATCTGGAGGTGGTCTTGGGCACCAACAGTGGCTGTCCATTTTACCCTGCATGCCAGTAAAGCAGGGTATTGTTGTTACTGTGTGTGTGTGTGTGTGTGTGTGTGTGTGTGTGTGTGTGTGTGTGTGTGTGTGTGTGTGTGTGTGTGTGTGTGTGTGTGTGTGTGTGTGTGTGTGTGTGTGTGTGAAAATTACTTTGATGGATATCTAATGTTGATTGTTTGGTCAAAGGTCAACATCAAGGAAAAAAATGGTCTGAAAAACACTTTCTTTGTATATCTCAATAATAAAGAAGCTTAGGTGAATGATCTAAAGCATAAATTGTTTAACAAACTATTTGTGACTAATCATATATATAGTCAAAAATGCCATTACAGAGAGATGTATTGTTCTTTGTACATTAATATTATGGTGTGCAGAGCATTCATCTGCCGTGTGATGCCTTTCATGGTCGGATTGTGTCTAACTGAAATTAGAATGAGTTAAATGCAGAGGACATATTTCACTGAATGTGTCCATGTATGTACAATAACAATGAAGGATCTTCTTCTTTTACACTTGAGTCATTATTACCAGGTGTCATGTTTTGGCCCTGACCCTGCCCGGTGTTATCTTTTGCCCCCAGTCTTAGTCTGCTTCCCTCTCTTTGTCCTTTTGTCCGGTCCTGATTGTTGATGTTTTGTTGTCCCACTTTAGTCATTGGTTATATTAGGTTATACTTCAGCCACATGTTGATTTATTTCATTCTGGCTTTATGTAGATCATCTTTCAGGGAATAAACAGATTTCCGGACCTTTGCATGTGGTCTTTAAACTAAGAAATTAGAAAAAAATTCACCCCCATACAGTTCTCATGGAGGGGAAGGTATCTATCGTGACCAAAGCCATTTTTTGCTATTAGGCTGTAAATATGTTGATATCTGCTCTAAGGGCCTCGTCACACTAGAGCACGAATGGCATACAAATCTCACAAATGGGAAAAACAAACAGAATTCAAACTGCATTCATACAAGAAAGACATTCGTACAGCCCTGTATGAATGACAGTCGAATACCCAGAATGTGGTTCAAAGCCAGCTGGAATGATTCGCGCACATTTGGAGAGTAGCAGCTCCCAAATCCAGGTGGACTGTCCAGAGTGCAGGTCAAATGCTGACAACACAGCGCGTAACATGAAAAAATAAAAACAATAAAATAAAAATGCTGTATCTGCCATCTGAGGTCTGTGGCACGTACAGGGGACCATAATAGGCAGGGGCATGGCAAGGCGTTGAGTGCTGTGGTCTGCTCTGTTGAAGACCTACCATGTCACATTGCTGGGTGTCAAATGACATCCAACTCTCATGGACTGATTACAGGTAAACCAGGGTGCTTGCCTGTTGTTCTGTAGTCCATCCCAACCTTGTGCAGGTCTACAGTTTTGTCCCTGGTGTCCTTAGACAGCTCTTTGGTGTTGGCTATGGTGGACAGGTTGGAGTGTGATTGATTGTGTGAACAGGTGTCTTTTATTCAGGTAACAAGTTCAAACAGGTGCAATTAATACAGGTAAAGAGTGCAGAATAAGAGGGCTTCTTAAAGAAAAATTAACAGGTCTGTGTGAGCCAGAATTCTTGCTGATTGGCAGGTGTTCAAATACTTATTTGCAGCAGTAACATACAAATAAATTACTTAAAAAATCATACATTGTGATTTCCAGATTTTTATTTTTTTTTTAGATTGTCTCTCACAGTGGACATGCACCTAAGATGAAAACTTCAGACCCCTCCATGATTTCTAAGTGAGAGAACTTGCAAAATCGCAGGGTGTTCAAATACTTATTTTCCTCACTGTAGATCAGCTGTTCTGAGCACACAGAGGCGCTGCAACCACAAGATCATGCCCTCCAGCTGATTCACTCTGGTTGCACACACTCAGTTTTTGGATGTGTACAGGAGCTCCGTGTTGCATAGACTTGCTTGCAGTAATGCCGAGCTGCGCAGACCTGCTTAAAACTGCATATTTTCTGTGTCCAGTGCTCTACGCCGAAAAAAAATATACATTTTATCCCCTGGACATTGCATCACTGGAGTGCATGTGTGATCAGATTATTACTGACATCTGATCACCGACATGCACACCCACAGCTGTCATCCTGCTGGGTCCCACAGGACCCAATGCAAGTCTGGTGGGAGTGGGTGGTCACAATGTTGCTGCAGGTGGAAGCGGGTGGTTAAAAAACACTGCGGAAACGGAAGCAACAGGATGACTTAGTCAACAAAGGATAATAGTGTAAAGTATGCACAGAGCAACATTCAATTTTCATCATAAATAATATAACAGGAGGAGCGGACATAACAGGATGAAACAGAGAGACACAGACCATGCCTATATATGGGCATGCAGTAACTGAAGTGCCATATGAAACTGTCTTTAAACTAAATAAAACCAACCAAAGTGTAGTGCTATTCCTGACCAGTGTGTCAAAAGACATACAGGCCAGGGAATCAAAACAAACAAAGGCATCACAGAGATGCGCTGACTCACTGAGACACAAGGTGTAATGGAAAGCTGTGATCAATCTCAACATCTTAAGTTTGCATATAAGCCAAAGCTATGAAAGTTTCTTCAAAAAGGATAAACTCAACACAGCAAGGCCTGAAAGCCTGGCAAAGACTGAAGCATGCTCTTGTTTTCCCTTTACATCCCTTCCTGCCCCCCCATCACACACCCCATCCCGGCCACCGCTCACGCCACCCCTTTCCCTCCGGGGGCTGCGCGGTTTTTAGCTGCGGCAGGTCCCCTTTCCTCCCAAGCTAGCAGCGGCGCGACTCCAGTTGCAGTGGCCTTCACCCACTTTGCCTCAATTCGGATGACGGACTGCTTCAAGTTTAGTGCACATAAACAATGTCAAATGTATATGTGTTGTCTTTAATTTTGATGTGTGCCATTATTACGGTAAACAAGTAATAATTGTGGATTAATTGCTGTATCTTGTCTGAGGTAATTGGAGTGTAAATGTAATTGCCCTTTTTTGGGCTCAATAAAGTTGTCTGAAGTCTGAAGGCCTGGTATATCTCCAGGTGTCAAAGGGAGACTCTCCGAGCTGGCACGGGGTGGCTCGGTGTCATAAAACCCCCACCCTTTTCAGGATTTAAGACTCCCCAAAGTGCATTCCTCATGGAACTGTGAATTATCTTATCAAGACCCCAAACCAGATGTGCCAGCTCCTCTCCCATAAAAAAAACATCCACAGAAAGACATACGTTCTTCCCAAAAGTCCTAAAAGATGTATTTCTAACTAGACTCAAGGAAAAAACAGCTCACTGAAGGATTACCATCAACTCACCGATTTCAGTAAAGTTACTCTGGTTAAAATCCACCTAGTATTGACCTTTTCCACATTTTTGCAAGGAAATACAAAATCCAGCCATGGAATAAGAGTGACCACTTTTGGATGATTTGTGGAAGAGCATGTGACCACTCCAGCAGATTTAAATGTAACCACGTTTAAAAGAAACATTGCATTGTATTGTTGTAACAGAAAAAAAGAAAACAGAACAACCTGTAACCATTTAACCTCATGCATCATTGTAGAACGTTTATTTAGTGTGTTTTTCACATATGTTTGTGTGGTATAATTCCAGGTAAAACCAGTTATAGATTTATCCTACAGGACGTGTTTGGTCTTTGAGGAGCCACGCTAATTTATATGTATAAAATCAATGAAAGAAACTCTGAAAACTACATTACCCAGAATTCTTGGGGGTGGAGCTTTTTAAACCTTTAAAAGAGCTCGCGCCCAGGAAATCACGCTTTCGCTCTTTTTTTTTCTCTCTTCTGCTTGTTTGCCGGGCGTTTCTTTTTTTCTGAGTCTGAAGACGCCGCATAGCCTTCAGATTTATGACTCTTTGTTTGAAACCACGTGCTGCTTAAAACTTAATTTCTTGGTTGTATGCGCCAATAAGGAATTACCTTTCCTTTTTCGACAGGTAACTTTTGCTCAACCTTTGTCAAGTTAAATGCACAGGCAGGCACATTTAACTTCCTTTTTCAATTTTTCAAATTAAGACCTTTTTACCTTCTTCAAATCCAAATTACTTTCTTGAACATTTTTCTCCTAAAGCCAGCTATTTTTGTATTGAGTTTTAATTTGACCCGGTTTCCAAGAGTACAAAGGCAAAAAATGAATTCTTGATTTTTGATAGAGAATAAAGACACTCAAACTCTTAATCTGACAGCCCAGACTACGGAGCGCTGCGGAAATAAAAACACCCGGGTCAGCTGAGACGTCAACAGTGACTTGAACCGCCGCCGCAAAATCACAGCATAACAACAGAAAGGGTCCCCGGTAACCAACGAAACCGGGCGGGTTGACCGGCAGAGCCTCTTTGTCAAGGCTCCTGAAAAAGTTGTGTGACAGACGGAGCATCGAGTGAACAGAGACGATTCCAGCACCTGGCCAACAGAGACCGGTCTGCACAGTGCCTTCCAAGTAAGACTATGATGTCAGATAAACAGAGTGGCTTTATTTAACTCTATTCAAAATCATTAATCTTCTCTCAAGTTAATAAATACCAAATTAAATTTCCAGCCACATTATCTGAACGTCATATAATCATTGCTCATTGAATTCTGTCATCATTAAATTGCTCACTGTGATATGTCCTGTTAACTCCTGCCAGAGTTCAATAAATGTCTTAAATGTGGGAAGTTGTATGTGATTTTTGTATGGTTTCACAGAGGGTGTCGGATCTGACCAGCGGAGCTTACGCTGAAGTTTGAGACTGATTTTAATACTTCCTATCGACTGACCCTCATCAAGGGCACAATCAGGACGTGCCAGCAGGATTTGGCATGTCTGATCCATTTTGAGGTTCCCTCGAACATAATCAGAATGGTCCAAATGCAGCACTAATGCGGTATGACTGCCCTTTGACCTCCTTTCGAATATTCCCCAGTTTGAATGCAGCACAACAGTGGTGTACATGTTCTCTACATTCGTGCTGGTCGTGCAGATTTTGTTAAGTGCCACACGAATGCTGTAAAGGAATTCAAATGCAGCTCAAATTGCACGAATGTCATGCAAATGTCCATTCATACGGCATCCGTGCTCATTAGTGCTCTAATGTAATGGGGAGGATGGTTGTGACATTCGGCCAGGATTTGACATGCTCGAACAATTCATACAGCCCCTCTAATGCAGTTTGAATGGTTCGAATTGGGTACGAATTGCCATACGAATGTCGTACCACATTCATACGGCACTCGGGCTCATTCATGCTCTAGTGTGACGGGAGTATAAAGTTGGACATGTCGACATGGAATTGAACAGGGACCGCTCGCTTTTGCAGCCAGCCTCAAGAGGCCAGTCAAAGAACTGCAACTTTTTCTTCTTCTGGTAATTGATCTGGGGCCATCAAAGCTTACTGTTTGCATGAGAGTCAACAACTCCCTTTGTAGTGGATGCCACTCTGATGCAGGTTGCTTTCCCAGCCAAGGTCAATACTCATTTTCAGCTGGGTGGACTTGAGCAATGCAGATGAAGTGTCTTGTCCAAGGACACAGACAGGGAGCGTGACCATGATTCAAACCCAGTGTACTGATTTGACCCAAACATCAGGATTGGACTCCAACGCAGGGAGGCTGAATGAATAAAGAAAACCAGATTTATTGTACAAGGATGATTACAAGATCAAGTGACTGGAAACATGCAGGTAGCCAAACAGAGAGTCAAGAGAACACTGCAATGGAACGCAGACAGAAAGGCTCTATCCAGAAATAGGGAGGCCAGGTACCAGGTCATGAACACTGAGTTTCTGGCAGCGATGAGCTGTTGAGCCAGGGTTTATATGGGGGCAGGTTGATTGCAGACAGGTGTGCTCATCAGCTTCACAAGGAATGCCACCTGGGAAGAGAGAGAGAGAGAGAGAGAGAGAGAGAGAGAGAGAGAGAGCAGGTACCAGGACAACACACAACAGTACCCCCCCCCCCCCCCCCCCAAAGGGAGCCCCCAGATGACCTACCGGGCCGATCAGGATGCTCCCGGTAGAAGTCCCAGAGGAGGGAAGGGTCCAAGATGAGGCTCTGCTTGACCCAGGAGCGTTCTTCGGGCCCATAAACCTCCCAATCCACCAGATATTGGAATCCCCGACTGTGCCGAAGAACATCCATGATCTTGTTGACCATCAACGATCCAGGCAGGAGGAGGCGGCCGAGCAGGTGGACACACCAGACTGGAGCAGACAGGCTTGAACCGGGACAAGACCGGGTGGATCCGCAGGGAACAAGGCAGATGGAGTCGCACAGAGGTAGGATTGATCACCCGATCAAGTACAAATGGTCCAGTGAAGCGAAGAGCGAGCTTGGGAGACTCCGTCTGCAGAGGAAAGTCCCACGAGGCAAGCCACACCTCCTGCCCGGGCTGGTAGATGGGCACCTGGGGTGCAGTGATGGTTGGCATGACGTTCCATACTTTCCTTAGCCCGCAGGAGGGCAGAACGGGCTGTCCTCCACACCCGACGGAAATGCCTGAGGTGGGCCTGAACTGATGGCACGGCAATGTCCGCTTCCTGTAGAGGGAACAGAGGAGGTTGATAGCCAAGTGAAACTTCAAAAGGAGAAAATCCAATAGCTGAAGAGATCTGAGAACAGTGAGTGTATTCAACCCAAGGAAGGTGGGTGCTCCATTCAGTCGGGTGGGAGGACGAGATACACCTCAGGGTGGATTCCAGGTCCTGGTTGGCCCATTCCGCCTGACCATTGCTCTGTGGATGTTTACCGGAGGAGAGACTCACCGAGGCTGCAAGCGCCGCACAGAAGCTCCTCCAGACCTGAGAGGTGAATTGGAGACCTCGGTCCAACACCACACCTGAAGGTATGCCATGCAACCGCACCACATGGTGGACTAGGAGGTCAGCTGTCTCCTGGGTTGTTGGAATAGCCGGCAGAGTCACGAAGTGTGCCGCCTTGGAAAACCGATCTACGATCGTGAGGACCACAGTGTTACCCTGGGATGGAGGTAGTCCTGTGACAAAGTCCAGGCAGACCAGGGACGGCTTGGCGTGGGAAGCGGATGAAGAAAACCAGCAGGTGGACGATGGAGAGACTTGCCCCTGGCACAGATGGTACAGGCTTTAACATAGGTGCACACATCCACTCGGACTGAGGGCCACCAGAAGCGACGACGTACCAGGTCTAAAGTTTGGGAAACCCCAGGATGGCAGGCGAGCTTGGAAGCATGACAGAAGGTGAGGGCTTACGATCAGACTTCTGGGGGAATGAAAAGCCACCCGGGAGGTCCTCCTTCGGGATCCGGATGTCTGTCGAAAGCCTCCTGGACGACTCTCTCAACATCCCAGGTGAGGGCCCCCACGACCATGGAACGAGGCAGAATTGGGTCCGACATGGAGGGAGGAACTGTGAGTTCGAACTGGCGGCATAAGGCATCAGGTTTTCCGTTCTTTGTTCCGGGTTGGTATGTAAGATTGAAATTGAAGCGTCCAAAAAACAGAGACGACCTGGACTGGTGGGAATTGAGACATTTAACTGTTTTTGATGTATTTCAGGTTTTTGTGATCTGTCCAGACAGTGAATGGAACTGCGGCCCCCTCCAACCAGTGTCTCCACTCTGCCAGAGCCTCCTTGACCGCCAGGAATTCCCGGTTCCCAACATCATAGTTCCTCTCTGCAGGGGTCAGCTGGCGGGAGAAGAAGACACATGGATGGAGTTGTCATCTGTGGCAGACCGCTGAGACAGGACAGCACCAATACCAGAATCAGAGGCATCAACTTCCACTACAAACTGGTGGTCCAGATCTTGTTGGAGTAAGATAGGGGATGTGGAGAACCAGTGTTTGAGGTCTCGGAAGGCTCTGTCAGCTGAGGCGGACCACTGAAATTGGACCTTAGGGGAAGTGAGAGCTGTGAGAGGTGAGGCAACAAGACTGAAGTTTCAAATGAATCTGTGATAAAAAATTGGCAAAATCAAGAATAACTGTTTTCTGAAGGTCGGAACTGGCCATTGAGTTACAGCAGTGACTTTACTGGGATCTGGCTTGACAGAGTTGGGAGAAATAATGAAACCAAGGAAGGAAATGGTAGACTGGTGGAATTCACATTTCTGGGCCTTCACAAACAACTGGTTCTCCAACAACCGCTGGAGTACTAAGAGCACGTGCCTGACATGTTCACTAAGAGTCAGAGAAAAAAATGAGGATATCGTCGAGATAGATGAAAACAAACCGGTTGAGGAAGTCCTGAAGGTCATCACTGACTAGAGCTTGGAAGGTGGCGGGAGCGTTTGTGAGACCGAAAGGCATGACCAGATATTCAAAATGTCCGAGAGGTGTGTTGAAGGCAGTCTTCCAATCATCACCCTCGCTGACCCGGACCAGGTGATAGGTATTTAATTTGGAAAAAATCGAGGCCCCCTGCAGGGGGCTGAACGCAGAATCCAGTAGGGGGAGTGGGTACCGACTGTGGACCGTTATGGCATTCAGCCCCCAGAAATCAATGCAGGGGCACAGGGTTCCATCCTTCTTCCCGACAAAGAAGAAGTCTGCTCCCAATGGGGACGATGAGTGACGTATCAGCCCAGCAGACAAGGAGTCCCGGATATGTCTCCATTGCCTCACATTCTGGGCACGACAGATTGTAGAGCTGCCTGACCGGATACTTCACGCCTGGAAGCAAGTCAATGGTGCAGTTTTAAGGACGGTGCAGGGGCAGTGACAGAACACAAACCTTGCTGAACACCTCAGCAAGATCGTGATACTCTATGTGGACTACAGACAGATCAGGGGGTGAAGTGACCTCCTCCAACCACAATACTGGGCGGAATGGATGATCGAAGACACTCACAGTGGCAGGCCTAGCTTCACTGTGTGACAGACCCGGTTGACCAATCAATCCAGAGATTGTGTTTGATAACCTAGGGATGACCTAAAACCAGGGGGGATGTGGAAGAAAACACAAAGAACTGGATTGTCTCCCAGTGGTTCCCAGATACAACTAAAGTGACCGGTTCAGTTTGATGTGTTACGGACGGAAGGGGAGTGCCATCAAAAGCATGCACTGAAAGGGGCGTGTCCAGTGCCACCACCGGCATGCAAGATTTCATTACAACCTTGCAATCCAAAAAATTCCCTTCAGCCCCAGTGTCAATTAGTGTTGGAATAGATAAAGAACAGTCATTAAACAAAATAGTACCTGAGATTTGGGTGCGTCTGGATTGAACACCCGTGAATGTTATCTGGCTCATCTTTAGCCCGGAGTCTAAGGATGAGCGTTGGTTTTTGGCTGCACGGGACAAGAACTGCAGATGTGGCCAGTGGCTGCTCCGCTGCTCCTGCCTCAGGGACAATAATTGCTGGGAAACAGAATGGCTACGTTGGGGGTGATCGAAAACCAACCGAATCTCTTGGGAGAAAAGTGAAAAGGAGTGAAGCAGAGGGGAATCCGTGCTCCAGAGTGCAGTAGCCCACTTGAGGGCCTCCCCCCGAACAAGTTGATAACGTAATATATTTTACTGAGATCGGTGGAATACTGAGAAGGACGCTGGGAGAAAACAAAAGAACACTGCATGAGAAAGGAAGCGCATCTATCAACATCACCGAAATATGGTTCTGGATGACAGATAAACGGTTCGGGGACTAGACTGGGGGATGCGGAGGCCTGTAAGAGTTGAACTTGAGTGGAAACCGGAGCAGGAGGTGAAACCAAGGTAAGCTTATCAACTTTAGCTGCTAGTGAAGACAGTGTGGTGTGTGTGAAACCTGTTGGGTGAGGTCCTGAACATGATCTGACAGTGCAGCGAGTTGTTGTTGTTGCTGACCCAGGAAGGTTCCCTGGGTGGAAAAAGCCTGTTGTAGTTTGTCTGACCCTGCGGAGTCTATAATGTTGGCCAGAAACGTCTGTTACGGATTTGACCCAAACACCAGGATTGGACTCCAACGCAGGGAGGCTGAATGAATAAAGAAAACCAGATTTATTGTACAAGGATGATTACAAGATCAAGTGACTGGAAACATGCAGGTAGCCAAACAGAGAGTCAAGAGAACACTGCAACGGAATGCAGACAGAAAGGCTCTATCCAGAAATAGAGAGGCCAGGTACCAGGTCGTGAACACTGAGTTTCTGGCAGCGATGAGCTGTTGAGCCAGGGTTTATATGGGGGCAGGTTGATTGCAGACAGGTGTGCTCATCAGCGTCACAAGGAATGCCACCTGGGAAGAGAGAGAGAGAGAGAGAGAGCAGGTACCAGGACAACACACAACAGTACCCCCCCCCCCCCCCCCAGGTGACCTACCGATGGTGTGTATTGATTGGGAGGTTTGCAGAGTGGAGACCCGGCCCGCGTTGCAGTGGAAACAGGAGGTCGCAGCCCAACTAGACCTGGTGTGCTGGTGGAGATCCAAGGTATGGAGTTGTGAGTGGTCTGTGGTCCAGGTGGCCCACTGTGGAGCTGACAGAGAGTGGTGTCACTGCGGAGGAGGAGAAACAGTATTAGGGTGGCTGCTCACAATTACTCAGACCCAAACTAGAACAGGTGACAGAAACATGCAGATAGCCAAAGAGAGAGTCAAGAGAACACTGTGATGGAATGCAGACAGAAAGGCTGTATCCAGAAATAGAGAGGCCAGGTACCAGGTCGTGAACAGTGAGTTTCTGGCACCGATGAGCTGTTGAGCCAGGGTTTATATGGAAGCAGGTTGATTGCAAACAGGTGTGCTCATCAGTTCCACGAGGAATGCCACCTGGGAAGAGAGAGAGAGAGAGCAGGTACCAGGTCGACACACAAGACCCAGGCCAGAATTTTCTTATCGCTTAGATGCTTTTCAATTTTATTAGTACCATGTTTGTAAGTGCCAAGCAGAAAATGTTTGTGCTGTTTATAGAGCTGGCAGTGGCTGAGTGGAACAGTCATTCCATTGTTTTATCATTCGGTTGAATTTTGATGCACACTGCCCACGTGAATGTAGCATGAGACGAGCAGCACTCCAGTTCCCATTCCTGCTCTCTTCACAGGATTAAGATCATGGCATCATAATCTTTGGAGCTTTGAGTCACACAAGCACATTTTCCAGAAAGCTTCATTATACTGAGAGGATGAACAGTAATACCACAATTTACGACAGCCTGTGTTTTCTGGTCGTCATAGTTACGCAAGACACATTCAAGTGCATGTTTATCTTATGTTCATACCAACAAAGAGCAATTATTGCCACAAGCATTGTGACAATAAATTTTATTGAAAGAAATGTGTCAGTATTGTCAGCTCTACAGGAAGCGCTCATTTCTGTGTGCACAGAATCCAGAGATAACCACTGGCATCAACAGGCCTCAGCGCCGATGAAGGACTTACTTCTTCTGTGAAGTTGCATGGCTTACTGGAATGTGTGTATCTGTTTTTCGTGAAGTACTCCCATGCTCTTTGCACAATACAAGGTGTCACTGAAAGCCCTTCTACGTTGCCTAAGATCAGATCAATTTTACTGATCCCACAATGGGGAAAATCACTTGTTGCAGCAGCAAATCGTACAGTAGTAAAGAAAAAAAAAAAGACAAAAAAAGTTTACATTAAACAAAGGTGACTAAAGTACATTGCAATGTTTGCTGGTGAATGCATAAATGCTGGACTGAATAGATTTTATGTAAAAGTCACATATAAATGAGTATAGATATAGTAAAAATTATTGCACAGATTACACAAAGGAGTGTAAATTGAAGATTACCAAAAACTGACAGTTTCTACATTAAATGTGCGTGTGTGTTGTGTGTGTGTCTTTCAGATTAATTTCAAAGTTGACAAAAGTGTAATTTTTTTAATGGTGATTTCTTTATGGAGTGATAACTGTCAGTTTTGATGCAGTTGCCGTGAAATCAGTGTGAATGGGGCCGACGCCGTCGTATACGACGGCTAGGTACACATTTTACTAAATTATAATTAACTTTTTAATGATATAAGATCAAATCAAATCAAATCAATTTTATTTATATAGCGCCAAATCACAACAAACAGTTGCCCCAAGGCGCTTTATATTGCAAGGCAAGGCCATACAATAATTACGGAAAAACCCCTACGGTCAAAACGACCCCCTGTGAGCAAGCACTTGGCAACAGTGGGAAGGAAAAAAAAAATAGAAAACTTAAAAAAGATAGAAACTTACTTTTTTTTGCTGAAAAGTTAACTCCGCATCCACCAGGCATCCACCATTTTTGTACTCCTCATAGAAGCTGTGTGATTCACGTGTGCAATGTGAGTGTCCAATCGGAATTGGTTCACCGTCACATGGTTTTCCAATATCCAATCGTAGGGCAGAACAGTCTCACATTGTATCCCAAAGATAATTTCTAGGTGTAATGTGTTACTCTGTGGCATGTGAATGCTGTCTGAATAGCCCCCTGGCTGCTGGCTCCATGCGTAAAAGCGCAGCTTTGCACATATGAATAAAGGAGATCAGTGTAAGAGGGTCTCTTACAACCTCACATGGTTGAACGAAGATTGTCACTGAGAGAAATGATTCACTTAGTTGGCCAGTGAATATTGTTGAATAAGCCTCTCTCGCTCTCACTCGTAAAGTGCCAATTGTGCATTTGAATGAAAGGAGGGGACCTCAAACTGTTAACAGGGCCTCAAACTGTGAAGAGAGGTTGTTTACATGCTGAACTCCATTTAGGTAAAAAGTTTGTGTTGTAAGCTTTGTGTAATAGCAGACAGAAATTGCTTTGAGATGTGGCATAAAGACAAAACGAATAGACCATTTTGTATATACGAGGTCTATTAGAAAAGTATCCAACCTTTCCAACAAAGCCATGTGAATTTTCCGAATGGTTTCCAGCTGCCTGTCTCTATTAATTTCTGAAAAAATTCTGATGGAACAAAGCCCAAATCTTTCCGCCATTTCCTCGCAATGAAAAAACGACGGGAGGGGTGGACCACTCCTCACTCATAGCCTGCCCACAGGCGAATGACGTAACCGACAGGCGTGAAAAAACTCACGCATGCGCACGAGGGTTCAAGGTTGGCTGATGTAATCGCACGTGATTCAAATCCATATAGTTTTTGAAAAAAATAAAAAGGTAGGATACTTTTCTAATAGACCTCATATTGTTCAAAATGTGCATTTGAGTTTATTTTAGAATGTTTTGTACATTCTTTGTACAAGACCCCAACTTATGTTTATAAATTGTCAAAATAGTTGTTAATTATAGTTTGCTGTGTGTTTTGAATAAATATGTGTGAAAATAATTTTTTGCTTTATTTTTTCTTTTCTTATTTCTGATTGTAAACCTTTATTACACTTATAAAACACTACTATGGCATATATATTCTGAAAATACAGGTTGTCCTGAAAAAAAAAGAGATATACCACTTGATGGTGGGATACGGGGTGAGCTTTTAACAGCAATAATAAAACATTTATGCCAGGTGAGTGAACTGTCCAAAAATGCCCTCGGACCCCAGAGGTTTAAAGCAGCTGCACGTGCATGCTGTGCAGTTGTGAAAGCAATCCCATTAACATCTGCATTGTGCTCTGCTAGATGCATGCTCAGTGCAATTCTGGATCGAACAACCAACAGAAACTCTGAAAAATCAAAGGAGTTGAGGACAAAGTATACATCTGTGTGAACATAATTAACTGGGTGTGAGAGACAAAGACAAGAATGCAGGTGCAGCATGTGGGGTGAAACAGAAATAAGAATAAAGCTGCAACTGAATATAATAT
This sequence comes from Thalassophryne amazonica, assembly GCF_902500255.1. Lineage (NCBI taxonomy): Eukaryota > Metazoa > Chordata > Actinopteri > Batrachoidiformes > Batrachoididae > Thalassophryne > Thalassophryne amazonica. The sequence goes on from NC_047108.1 coordinate 22,682,322, forward strand.
TTCTGTGAACAGGAACCAAACATGAACATGAGAACTAAACTAAACATGAACTGGCAACATGGACTAGAACAGGAGACATGGAGCAAAATACTAAAACAACATTAAACACAAACTGACTTAAGAGAACAAGGCAGTAAGACAAAACAAGAAAAAGCAGTGACCAAACAATAACCAGAACAAATCCTGACATAACAGTACAACAAATATTATAACCAAGAGGAACAAGTGATAACTTAATAAACAATGACTGAAAACAACTAGAAAAGAGTGAAAGGCCAAAATATAAAGTAACAAAGAAAACAAAGTGACAAATCAAAACAGAAAATAACCATATGATGAAAACAAAATAACTAGTGAATCATAACCAGAACAAAGTGACAAGAAAAACATGACAGAATAACTCCTGATGAAAATAAATATTAATAAATCAAAGCTGAAAAGAACATCAGAAAGGGGAAAACCAGAATAAACCCCAAGATCTGGCCGAAACCGTGACAGTACCCCCTCCCCACGCAGCTATACACCGGCAGCCGCACAAAGGAAACAACAGCAAGGAGGCGGACAAACAGGGACCCGGGCGACAAACAGAAGGCCAACATGGCAGAAAATCCCACGGACGACCGACATAACCAAAAACGGGCCAGGGAACAAACAGGCGAAAAACGGGTTGAAAGGTAGTAGTGGAAGGCCAGCCACATGGTGTGACCTGACTCAGAGCTCCGGCGTAAGGTCAGGTCAGGAGGGCGACCATGAGGCTTCGTAAAGCGCACAACTGAATCAGGGGACCGACACATGGGGGTACTGGAGTCAGAGGAACATGCAGAAAAACATGCGGAACCCTGAAGGGAGAGGACTAGGTACCTAACGTGGGGAACCACCAAATAGAGGAGCCAAAGAAACTGAAAAAACATCCAAACACACAATATTCCATAAACCCAATGACAGGAAAACATACACCCATTCACCAAGCCCTAATCCCAGATAATATCCTTCTCCAAGGAACCCTGAAACCGGTTAGCTACTGTGGAAAGATGGGACTTTATTAATGTAACTAAGGGGCTAAGGAGAGCACAAAAAGTGAGGTGACCGAGGTGCCTAATCCAAAAATACAAAGAGTTAAACACCCAAATCCATTCATAGTGATATGGACCCCTGAACTCAAAAGTACTTGGGGGGCAAAGCAAAAGGTTATTGAAAGTATTACAGCACGCATTACAGATGAGCAGGCATAAAGCATAAATGTGTCTGATCCACCACCGCAAACCATTCAGCACTCCTTCACATGACGTGGTCCCAAGTCCACGAACTGAGATCCCATCATTAAAAGGGATCTCTTCCATTAGGGTATGTAATAGATAAAGAATTCGCCCTAGTACACTATCAAAGCAGGTAAGCCAGTCTTGGGGCCAGTATAAGAGCTCTGCTACAGCAAACGTCCTATTAACTCCCCTCCAACAACAATTAATCCCTGAGGAGGACAAGAATCTGTAGCTCACCATTAAGCACACAGAAATCAATAGTGACACAAGATGCTTGTAAGAGATACTTCTCATGTACAGATGCGGTGCGTTTAACAGATTTCCAATATTATCACAAGAAAACCTTCTTAGGATCACTCGTGGCGTTTTTAACAGATTTTCAAATGACTCGCAAGAAAACCATTCTAAGTGAAATGGTGGCACCTTTAACAGTGTTTTCACAGCACCACAGGCAAGAAGACGGATTTGCATTAACCAGGAAAAAATGATAAAGTAATAAACTGACCCCCAAGCATAGTCTTATGGAGATGCATGCAGATGGACACTGGAGCAGGCAGCCGAAACCCTGGGATAGCAGCACTGTGCGGGCGGGCCCCCCCTCTGGAGTCGCCGCTGGTGTGTCCACCACAGAGCGTGAGGAGGTGGAGCTGACTGATGCTGATGATTCAGCTGACTCGAGCTTCATTGAGAGCGGTGCAGGCATCGTGGGTGTGGTTAGAGGTGAGAGCTTCAAGGAGAGCTGAGCAAGCAGTTCTGATGACGTCATAGTAGCTGTGGAACTCCGTGAAGCCTGCTTAACTGATGCCTCCACCATCGCGTGGGCTGTTGTGGTACCGACGACCGTGCTCGCCATCATGGTACCCACAGAAACCTTGGTTGGTGGACCTGAAGAGAAATGTGCAGTTTGAATGACTGGTGAGAGTGGAACTGCCGGCTCCAAATGTGCCATTGCTGGAGCACTGAGCTCGCGTGCTGCTTTTTGCGGCAACGATATGGACTTTCCTGATGGCTTGACGGATGGGACAGGACCGGAAAACGGAATCAATGGTTCCAGAGAATCCTTCTCCGACAAGTGTTCAGGCAACGTTGGAGCTTCGGTCTGTTGGGGCGCAGAGCTGATAGGAGCCGGCAGCAGCAGATGGGGCTGCAGTTTGCGTGGAGCGGCCATTGGATGAGGGAGAGGTGGTGCGGATTTCGGTGTGGAACTCAGCAGTGAAGTCAGTCTGGTGCTTTTCTGTTGCTTTCTGTACCATGGAACGTCGAGGAGCAGGAACTGGAGGTACCTGGGGCAGGATCGGTCTCAGAGGCTGCACTTCTGGAATTGCAGGTAGGGGAGCTGTGGCCGGGTTTTGTGTCATTGCATGCCCATTGAAAGTGATGGCGGCATCTGAGAGCGTGATTATGCGTGGTTCCTCATTGCAGACCTTAGTTATCTCAGACTCAAACAGAAAGTCCATCGGGTCTTCAATACAAGGAGGAACCCAACCCTGCTTGAACTTTCTTTATATCTCTTAACTCTGGAAATGAGGAAACAGTTCAGGCTCAGCAAACAGGATCTGATCCAACTCTGAAAAAATAAGCTGTCTGCTCCGCTGACTGTGGCAGTCCTGATATTCAAAAAATAAGTCTTGAATTTTGAACAGGATAGTAGCCGTGTCCTGAAGCGCCTGACCTTCAGCCTCAGATGACATATTGTCATCAATGTCCTCCCACTCAGAGTCGCTGTCAGTGCATGGGAGGCTGGATGCCAGATGGCCTTCAGGCTGTCCAATCCAGGCTGGTAGTTTCTCGACAGCAAAAAACTCATCCAGATTTTCCAGGTCAGGGAAAAAGTGATACAGCCAAGCGTTAGTCTCAACAAGGTCAAGGGCTTGGTTGAGATAATCGAATTTCTTCTTGGGAGTAAAACAAGCTCTATAACAGTCAAAACAGAATTCGATTTCAGAAAAAAATGTCTCTGATGGTGGCAAGGTCTTTGACTGTTACGGCAGATGAGGGGTTCGCTGGGTCCATTGTTTGGCCAGATTGTACTGTCATGGCAGGCGGCTGCCCCATGATACAAACTCCCAAACCAGGCCTTGAGGTATAAGAAGTCGTAGAGTTTATTTCAGGCAGAGGTTCGGTACACAGGTTGTCAGAGCACGGAGCAGAGGTACAAACAGGGTGAGGCAAAAACACAGGCATCTCCAGGCAGGGGTCTGAGGCATGAGCAAACAAGGGTCCTTAGTGATCTTTCAGTCAGACTGGGATTTGAACTGAGGATCCTCTGGTCTCAAGCCCAACGCTTAACCACTAAACCCTCACCTTCCACAATTCCGTCTCTATCTTGACTACCTTGTTTACACTGTACACCTATGATTTGTACATTCTCTCTCTCTCTCTCTCTCTCTCTCTCTCTCTCTCTCTCTCTCTCTCTCTCTCTCTCTCTCTCTCTCTCTCTCTCTCTCTATCTTTCTCTCTCACACACTTGTTTCTGCTTTCCAGAGTGATGGAAAGTGATGGAAAGATCCTTTGAAAGCTGATGAAGGCAGGTGCTTCATCCACATTTTGCATTAGTGGCAGCTAAAATTGGCTCTGTTGGCAGAGGCTGACTTTTTCTCCTAGTGGGAGTCTGCAAGGCGATCAGACAGTCTGGTGTTTGGGGGTGGAAGAGCTGATGCCACTGGCTCTGTACCTGTGTGCTGAGCAGAGATAGCCATACATAGTATGACAGTAAGTCCTTTAGTCACACGTGAACTGATATGAAGTCACCCCATTTGTTCAAATATGAAAAAAATCATACACGCACACACACTGCATTCCTTATTTTTATTTTTTATCAGCTGTATTCAGATTTATCAAGTTTCTTTGCTTCTTTCATTTCCCTTCTCTTATTTTATATGTTATTTAGAGCCAGACCGATGTGGATTTTTTGAGGCCGATGCCGATAACAATATTTGGATGAAAAAAATGCTGATAATCGATAAATCGGCTGATTTGCTGATACCCGATAAAACAGCCGATATTATTATTATTTTTTAAATGAATAAAATGTTCTTTTTTGGACCCTTAACAAAAAAGGTATGAGCTAAAAACTGAAGCTTTGTCCCCATATTGATTAACTTTATAACAGAGTAGAATTTTCAAGTTCAAAAATGCAATCAAGAATTAAACCTTTGTGAAATTAGCAAATACATATCCTTAAAAAGAGTTGTGAAATACATCTGATCTTGTACCCCTTGTTGCTACAACTTAGATATAGGTTCAGGATAAGGATATAGATTCTTATAAAATTGTATGCCTTTGTCAGCCGATCAGTGAAGTGTGACGGCAAACTACGGGGGCCGGTGATGAACACATTTAAGCAGGGGTGTAAGCAGCTCTCAGATGAATGGAGTCAGAGCTCTATCTACTGTACAAACGGTGCAAGGACATTTTACATTGCCGACATAAACATTATTTCAGTAACTGTTCTGTTTATGAGAAATTATCGGCGTTCTATCGGCAAAATTTCAGCCGATAGTGAATACTTTGAAAAGGGCTTATATTGGCCGGCCGATATATCGGTCGGGCTCTAATTTTATTGTTGATTACAGTTTGGTAAAAACAGTGAAGTCTTTCAGATTGTTATTATTATTTATGTTTTGATCCCTTATTTCTTTTTCTCTGAACAGAATTTGATGCTGTTCACTGTATTGAAAACATATTAACACAAACAGTTTGAAGAAACCATGAACAATTAAAAAAAAAGTTATGTTTCTTGTCCATAATGTGACTTGTAAAATGATCAATCGCCAACCACCACTTCGTGGAACTGTTTTTTTAAATTATAAGTAGCAACCACCGAGGCAGATCTTTCGTTCATCCTGAATTCCCTCAATTAGCCATCAAGCTGCTAAAACTAAGTGAAATATGGACAACCCCTTTGAGCTCATGTGGTTAGGTATCAAGGGTTCCCAACACTGAGGGACCTCCATGTGCAATCATGGAACACAAAACATTGTTGCAGCTGAAATTACCTCATGATACACATAATACACACTATCTAGATCTGACATTCATTGTAATGTTCTATTGTCTATCAATATTTTGTCCTTACACATTTTCTTCGATTCATGAACATTTGTACAACATTAAATTGCTTCCGCTACTGTGACAGTGCGATGTGGTATCACACCTCTCACTGTGGTCTCACTGTGTTCGTGCGCACGATCGTACACAAAACCATTGCTGTGGGATCACACGCCATCCATACACAGCTGTCCGACCGTCTGTCCCTACCGACTGCAGCTGTTATTTGTTGGGTTTCACCCATACCGCCTGTTTTCGGCCTGATTCGCCCAACTTCATGTTTTGTGTGAAGTGGCCTTAAGATATCATAGACTTTCAGGTTTTTATGGTAAAATCGACAAGTCAAGATATCATAGACTTTCAGGTTTTTATGGTAAAATCGACAAGTCATTCACCAACATACCTACTCCACTGCACACCATCTTTGCATGTTTTTGACAGTAGTTTGTCTGACTGTTGCTCTGCCTGCATCAGATGCTTTGTTGCTGTGATTGGTTGTATGTTGATTCTGGTGTTCAGAGGCAGTTTTGTCAGTCTCCAATGGTACTGTCCCCTGGAAATGAACCATGAATGGGAAGATACCAGTTTGGGCCAGTTAGCCAGGTTAACCTGCACCTGTAATCTTTGGTGTTATGTTGGCACTGCTCTCTGCCCATCATGATTATATACTGCATTACTAAAATCTGAAATTGAACAAATTTTACTTTATGTAAAATATTAAATTGTGTTATAATTGTTCATCTTGTTTTTGCTGGAAGAGCAGAATAATTTTATTCCTAGTTCAGCCGTAGGTATTCTGGGTAAATCTCAAGCCTTAAGCCTCAGTCCCACTGAAGTGTTGCTTCATCAAGTCTGTGAGTCTGAAGCAAAGGGCATCACTGTTGCGGTGGGGCGTAGGGACAGACTAAATTGAACCCCAATAGCAGGTCAGCCAGACAAGAAGGCACATGATCAAGAACAGCAGATGAGATATGAGACAAGAGATATGAACTGAAGAATTGTCTTTTGGTGCAAGGTGAGTTCAGGACAGGAGTGTGATTCTCATGAAGGTGGTACAACTCATAGCAAAAATCAGAAACCATTACACACATGATGTTTTTCCACCTTTATATTAAATATGATCTAATTTCACTAATAAATTTGAATTTATAATCCATGTGCACATTTTTTAGGTATTTTTAGACATTTTTAGAGACACTGGGAGGAAAAATTTCATTACTGTAACACATATTTCATTAGCAATATGACACAGCAAAATTATATATATTTTACTTTTTATTGATAGCAAACATATAAGTATTCTTAAAGGTAGTAAGTATCACCTGCATTTTTTATTATTAACACATACAAATATTATTAAAACATACATTTTTATGTAAACAATTATTTCATCACCGTAACATTTCATCAGTTTTTCACATTAATTCTCATATTGATTTTGTTTTAAAGGACTGCATTGAAAAAAAAAACAGTTCTAGTACAGCATGAACGCTGTGACATATATTATTAATCAATTAAATATTAAAGATAATTTATTCATATAATTTCAATAAATCATGAAATGTCACACATTGCGGTAATGAACAAAGCATACCGGTGATGAATAATCAGGTTTCGGTAGTGAACACTTAAAGAGATTAAAGAGAACACTTACTCATAACAGAAATGAAAACTCTAGTTTATGAATTCATGAACAACACAGTTCTTTCAAGACAACTTCAGACTTTTCTTAACAAGTATACGAGGTCTGGCCTAAAAGTAACGGACCTTTTATTTTTTTCAAAAACTATATGGATTTGAATCATGTGTGATTGCATCAGCCAAGCTTGAACCTTCGTGCGCATGCGTAAGTTTTTTCATGCCTGTCAGTTGCGTCATTCGCCTGTGGGCAGGCTTTGAGTGAGCACTGGTCCACCCCGTCGTCGGATTTTTATTGTCAGGGAAATGGCTGAGAGACTGCCGCTTTGCTCCATGAATTTTTTTTCAGAAACTGTTAGAGACAGCCAGTTGGAAACCATTTGAAAGATTCAGATGGATTTCGGTGAAGATTCTGTCGGCGTCACACGGATTAAGGAGTGTTAAAACCTTTTTAAAGACGGCCCACAGCGGCGGAGGGCGCGTGGCGCGCCGAGCGGCCATAGACAGGCTGGAACGACCAGATCATTTCTAAACTGTACGCTGTGTTGATCCGGGACATAGTGTGACTACCACAGAAATGGCAAGAGAGCTGGACATAGCACTTTTGCGGCACATTCCACTGTTACAGGAGATTTTGTAATGAAAGACGTGCGGAGGATTTCGTGCTTCGGCATGGAACCGCTCATGGCGCGCAAAAAAAAAAAACACCTCTGTGTTGGAAGTCTCACGGGACATGTTGTGGCATGTCCAGGTGTTACACAATTTCCTGGATACTCACTCGACTGAAAAGCCATCGAAAGCCGTCTGAATCTTCTGAATGGTTTCCAACGGCTTTCGGTGGCTTTTCAGTCGAGTGAGTATCCCAGAAATTGTGTAACAGCTGGACATGTCACAACTTGTCCTGTGAGACTTCCAACACGGAGGTGTTTTTTGTTGTGCGCCATGAGCAGCTCCGTCCCAACGCACGAATTCCTCCGCACGTCTTTTATTACAAAATCTCCTGTAACAGTGGAATGTGCCACAAAAGTGCTGATGTCCACATTTTCTGCGATTTCTCTGGTAGTCACACGACGTCCCGGATCAACACAGCCTTCACTTTGGAAATGATCTGGTCATTTCAGCCTGTTGATGGCTGCTCGAAGCGCGGCGCGCCCTCAGCCGCTGTGGGCCGTCTTTAATCCGGTTGTGATCCTCCTTAATCTGTGTGACGCAGATAGAATCTTCACCGAAAGCCATCTGAATTTTCCGAATGGTTTCCACTTGGCTGTCTCACACAGTTTCTGAAAAAATTTTCATGGAGCAAAGCGGCAGTCGCTCAGCCATTTCGCTGACAATGAAAATCCGACGAGAGGGCTGGATCAGTGCTCAAAGCCTGCTCACAGGTGAACGACACGACCGACAGGCGTGAAAAAACTCACGCATGCGCATGAAGGTTCAAGCTTGGCTGATGCAAACGCACATGATTCAAATCCATATAGTTTTTGAAAAAAATAAAAAGGTCAGATACTTTTCTAACAGACACGAGGTCTGTATATATGTGTGAGTGTTTATTTACATATTTACCCTGAAGATGTTCACTGTACCAACTTTTGTTATATGAATTGCACTACCTATGAGGCCCCGCCCACAAAATTTCAGATTCATAGGGCAGCCATTTTGTTTTTAAAGTTCACCATTTTTAAAACATCATAAATGTGAAGTTGTCTGTGTACTCATTCCATGAACTATATCTGCTGCGTGTTTGTCCAGCTTTGTGTGTGTGTGTGTGTGTATATATATATATATATATATATGTTTGTGTGCACATTGTTGAGGGTTAGGAATTGTCACATACAAAATAATCTGCATTAATTATACATTCATGACAATATGTAAAATACATTTTGTTACGGCCCTGGGCCTTGTGGGCTGGGCATTTGGTTGTTTGTTTTGCCCTCTTCTTTGTTTGCAGGGTGCTCATTATCCGGAGGACGCACTATAAAGCTCCGCCTGTTCTTCCGCTTAGTTCTCCCTCTCTGCTGCTTCAGGTCCTGACGTGGTGCTGCCGGGCTCCGGGTCCTTCAACATGCACCTTTGAGTTTGCTTTTTAATTTCACATCTCACACATCTTCGCACACATACACGTACAATACATCCAAACACTTGCCTTCACCACTGACGCTGACATTCACACCTCATCTTTGTTTTTTGTTAAATAAATTCTTATTTTATGCACGTTACTCCGGCATGGTCTCCATTTTTGTTATGGCTTGGAGCCGGTCATAACAAATTGGGGGCTCGTCCGTTTTTAGGTTTAGTAACATGTTGTAGTTTAAGTAATTTAGTCTAAACCGTGTTTCTGTTGTGGATTACGATGTTGGACTGGGCGCTTGGGCGTATTGGATAGCTCTTGTATTTTGTCAGCTTTTGGCCTTGTCTGAGTTATCTGTGAGTTCTGATTGGCGTGTGTTGGGGAAGCCCATGATGTCATTTTCCTTATTTGGTTAGTTTGCGCTTTTTGGAGACGTGCCGGAAGTCTAGTTCGGTTGCATTGTTTGTGCAGCTTGAGGGAGCATTTTTCCATGGTTTTGGGACGCAATGCGTTATTTTGTGGAGACTTGGAAGGTAAGTGTGAATCCTCTGATGTGCACTGGTGTTAAGTTTAGATGGGTGTCCCCTTGTAGGTTGTAGCGGCGTTTCCCAACAGGGCATCACAGCGGGGTTTTTTTAGTGCTGAGGTACGGCGGGTGGAGCTTCCACTTTTTCCCTTTCCCTACTTTGGCTCGGGTGCATTTCCGTGGTTTCGTGTGGTTGCCAGCGCGCTGGTCACCTGTAGCGTGCCACTGGGTTATAAGTGCTTAAAAACCCAAAGCTACACCTCACGAAGACTAGAGTTGAGTTTGTAAGTTGGTGGGTAGGTAGTTTAGTGGGGGCGTTCTCGTCTTTGGTTGGCTATCGTTAAAGCCGGTGGTGTGCATTAGACGGATTCTCACTTAAGCTTCTGTTTGGTCTCTTGAGAAGTTTAGTAATGGATGAAGTTGTTGAAGATTTTATTGAGTCGCCATGTGAAAATGGCTTGGGATGTTTGTACAAAAAAAGCAACTTTTAATGTTGGCAGCACATTATAAGGTTGAAGTTGGTACAACTCAGAGGACTAAAGAATATACTAAAGGTAATTTGAAGTCCAAGTTGTTTGAGACTGGTGTTTTAAAGCCTGGTACTGTTGAGCCTGGTGCGTTTGGGGACTTGTCTCTGTCTGTTGGGACGAGTGCCTCTGGTTTATCTTTTGAGCAGCAGAAGGAATTTCTTTTGTTGAAATTGAAAGCTGAGCAGGAATCTGAAAGACGGCATCAGGATTTGGAAATGGCTAAAATTGAGGTGGAGAGGTGGAAATTTCAGCTTATTGTTGAAGGTAAGCTGGATGGTGTGGAGTGCCCTCTGGGTGTGCATGCGGGAGTTAGATCAGATGATTTGGGTGATTTGAGATTGGTTCCAAAATTTAATGAAAAAGACCCAGAAACGTTTTTTTCTTTGTTTGAGCATTTACCTGAGACTCGTGGTTGATCAGATTCTACACGCATGTTGTTGTTACAGTGTGTTCTGACTGGTAAAGCTCAACAGGCTTTTCTGCTTTGAATACTGCTGATTGTGTGGAGTATAGTACTGTTAAATCTGCTGTACTTAAAGCCTATGAGTTAGTGCCTGAGGCGTATAGACAGCGTTTTCGGGGGTGGCAACGTGGTGAAAAGTCTCATTTGGAGTTTATGCAGGATCTGTGTACTCATTTTGACAGTTGATGCTCCTCAGCTAATGTCACAACTTTTGAAGGTCTCCGTGATTTAATTTGTTGGAACAGTTTAAAAATTCTGTTTCTGAGCGTATTGCAACTTACATTGTTGAGCGTGGAGTTAAGTCTGTGGCGGAGGCTGCGGCGCTTGCTGATGATTATTATCTGACCCATTCATCTGGGAGTCATTTGGGTTGCTCGGGTCCATGTGGAGGTTTTTCAAAAAGGCCTGATTTCGAGTCTAGAAATGGAATTTTCACGGGAGTCTGAACAAGTTTGTAATTATTGTCACAAGCGCGGACACTGGAAAAGTGACTGTTTCATTTCATTCATATGTTTTTATGTCCGACATGCTTGAACCCTCGTGCGCGTGCGTGAGTTTTTCCACACCTGTCGGTGACGTCATTCGCCTCTGAGCACGCCTTGTGGAAGGAGTGGTCCCGCCCCCTCGGCGGATTTTCATTGTCTGGAAATGGCGGAATGAAAAGGACTTTTTTTCCATCAGAATTTTTTCAGAAGCTGTTAGAGACTGGCACCTAGAAACCATTCGAAAAATTTATCTGGGTTGCCATTCTCAAATAAAAATTCTGTTGGCTCAGACATTCCTGTTATGGGGATGAGCATGAATGTTTGAGTGTGCCACAGCATAACATGATGCTTCATTGTGATCTTTTCCAGCTTGAGGTGGGTGTTGGGGTACTTCCAGCCTTACCTGTGGACGGTGTGGACATGATTTTGGGCAATGACATTGCAGGTAGCCGGGTGTGGGCAGATGTCCCTCCACCTGTGAAGGTGACTGATGTTCCTGTGCTGCGTAGTAAGCCTGATGAGAATGAAGTGCAGTTTCCAGATGTGTTTGGTGTCTGTGTGGTAACCCATTTAAGGACGCAGAGAGATAAGTATTCTGATGATGACTCTAAAAATGATTTGACTGTGCCTGAGGCTCCCTGGTCTATTTCTTGCAGTGATTTGGTAAAGGAGCAAAAGGAAGACAACACTTTGGCAGCTTTGTGGGAGGAGGTTTGTTCTGCAGTGGAGGTTAGGAACAAGTCTCATGGCTACTTTGTGCACAATGATGTGTTGATGAGAAAATGGACACCTCAGTTAGATGAGTTTATTGGTGATTCTGTGTATCAAGTGGTTGTTCCTCTTAAATTTCAGCCTGTGGTTTTACAGATCTCTCTTGATCACTCTGGACATTTGGGGGTCAGGAAAACTTATGACCGTGTTATGAGGTATTTCTTTTGGCCTCGTTTAAAAAGAGATGTGTCCGCGTACATAAAATCACGTCACACGTGTCAGTTGACTTGTAAGCCCAATCAGTCCTTGAAACCAGCTCCACTGTGTCCAATTCCAGCTATAGGACAACCATTTGAACATTTGTTAATAGATTGTGTAGGCCCACTGCCACCGTCTAAGTCTGGGGCCCGTTACTTGTTGACTGTGATGTGTCTGTGCACTCGGTATCCAGCTGCATATCCTCTTCGTACCATTACTGCAAAATCTGTAGTCTGTGCATTGTCTCAGTTTTTTTCTGTTTTTGGTGTCCCACGTGTGCTACAATCTGACAGGGGATCGAACCTTTGTTCAAAATTGTTTGCACAGGTCCTTAAACAACTAAATGTGACACACAAGCTTTCTTCTGCTTGTCATGCACAGAGTCAGGGCGCGCTTGAACGATTTCACCAGACTGTAAAGGCCATGTTGCGTTCCTTTTGTGTCCAAATGCAGGGTGATTGGGAAGAGGCCTTACCATGGATGTTGCTGGCTGCTCGAGAGGTGGTCCAGGAAAGCACAGGGTTTAGCCCTAATGACCTGGTATTTGGCATAAGGTCCGTGGTCCCCTGGCGTTGTTACAGGATGGTTGGAGAGATTCTGACCCTCCCAGTAATTTATTGGATTTTGTGAATGGTTTCCGATATAGACTATATTTGGCTCATGAAACTGCTAAGAAAAAGCTTGCGGGGAGTGCAGTTTAAAATGAAAAAGCGCTATGACTCTAAGACAGAGCATAGAGAGTTTTTTCCTGGTGATCAAGTGCTGGCCTTGATGCCGTTGGTTACATCTCCTTTTCAGGCCAAGTTTTGTGGTCTTTATTCTGTGCTAAAGAAGCTGTCAGATTTGAACTATTTAATTTCTACACCTGACCATAGGTCACGCACGAAACTGTTTCATGTTAATCTGTTGAGACCTTATGTTGCTCTTGAGCCTGACTCAGTTTTGAATTCTGTAGCTCATCCTGTCTATGTCTGTTCCATCAGGATCTCCAGTTGTGGCAGAGCTGGATGTTGACGATCTTCCTAGTCCGGATGATGCTATTGTAACTGGTTGGTTGAAAAATACAGAGTCTTTGGAAAGGTTGGAAAGTTTTTTGGGCCACTTGGAGCCAGGGCAAAGAGATCAGTTGGTCCAGTTAATTCACAGCTTTCCTTGTATTTTTGGTGATACTCCATCCACACACACTTGGTTAAAGCACGACATTGATGTTGGAGATGCTAAGCCTATAAGGCAAAGATTTACAGAATACATCCTGAAAAACGCAATCATCTCGAGGCAGAAGTGGGGTATATGATTGAGAATGATATTGCGGTGCCTTCTGATTCTAGCTGGGCTTCTCCTTGCCTTCTTGTCCCTAAGACTGATGGGAGTCCATGTTTCTGCACTGACTTTCGTAAAGTAATGCAGTCACAAAACCTGACTCCTTTCCTTTGCCACGAATGAAGGACTGTGTGCACCAAGTGGGTGGGGCGAGCTTTGTGACCAAGCTGGACTTGTTAAAGGGGTATTGGCAGGTCCCCCTGACAGAAAGGGCCAAGCAGATTTCTTCTTTTATAACCCCTAGTGGCCTATACTCGTACAACGTCATGCCGTTTGGTTTGAGAAATGCACTAGCATCATTTCAGCGCCTTATGAATTTAGTTGTGCAGGACTTGGAAGGCTGTGCTGTGTACCTAGACGACCTGGTTGTTTTCGCAAATAGCTGGCAGGAGCATTTGGAGCGGCTTGGAGCTGTGTTTGACCGCTTGGCTCAGGCCAATCTAACTGTGAACCTGGCTAAATGTGAGTTTGCTAAAGGCACAGTGGTATACCTGGGTCGTGTGGTTGGCCAGGTCACTGTGAGGCCTGTGCGGGCTAAAGTCCAATCAATTTCCTTTATCCACTACAAAAAAGGAGCTGATGCGGTTTTTGGGGATGGTGGGCTATTACAGGTGTTTCTGTAAAAAATTTTCTACTGTGGTAACACCCCTGACCGATCTTTTAAAAGGAAAAGTAAAATTTGTGTGGTCCAATCCATGCCAGAAAGCATTTGAGCGTGTCAAGGCATTACTTTTAAATGCACCTGTTTTGGCTGCTCCTAGGTGGGACAGGGCATTTCAGGTGGAGGTCGATGCAAGTTCGGTTGGTGCAGGCGCTGTGTTGTTGCAGGCAGATGATGAGGGGGTGAATAGACCAGTTTGTTTCTTTTCAAGAAAATTCAATCATCATCAGAGGAACTATTCCGTTATTGAAAAAGAAACACTTGCTTTGATTTGGTCTTTACAGCATTTTAGTGTTTCTGTCGGATGTGGTCCGGTAACTGTTTTTTTCCGATCATAACCCGCTGACTTTCCTCAGCAGTCTGCAGTCTCCCAACCAACGTTTAATGCGTTGGTCCCTATTGCTTCAATCTTACTGCCTTGAAATACGACATAGTTAAAGGCTGTGATAATGTGGTGGCGGATGCGTTATCTCGGGCGCATTGAACAACTTTGCCTGCAGACACCTGTGAAGATTGGTGACCAGGTGTTCTGCTGTATTGTGCCTGTTTGCCACGAGATCTTTGTCTAAACTTCTAGTGTTTTAGTTGCCTGGATACCTCTGTGGTCCAAATGTCTACGACAATGTTGTGACCTGGTTCACACATTGTCCACCTTCTAGAGGTACATTAGATTAGCACACTGTTCAAATATTCTGTGGTTTGACTCCTTTCATGACTTAATTTTTTTTTGTATGGGGTTTGTAAAGGTCCCTGATGGGTCCCCTTTTTGTGAGAGGGGGGGTGTTACGGCCCGAACCCTAACCCTAACCCTAACCACTAAACCCTTTTAATCCTGTACCGTCCCAATCACGTGATAAATGGCAAAAGTTGACTCCCATCCCGTGGGAATCCCACAGGAATCCCGTGACCCGTGGATTCCCGAAAAAATGTCAGCCTCTCATCTGTACTTGGACTTCTGTGTTCTCTGTGCCTGGAGCCTGCTTACTGCTGGGGCCATGTGGTGTCTGCACCCTGTTTTGTGTTCCAGGACCTGGCACTAGGCAGAGCTCTGCAGAGCATGAGACCGGGAGAAGCTGGAAAGATGAAGCATATGATCCAATTCACGTGTGCAGCTCTCTGCACACTTTGGTGGATCCGCCTGCTTCATTTGTCCAGACCAGAACAATAAAGTCCACTTCATCATCAGACTGATCACTCTCTGATCAGAGTCTGATGACGCGCTCCACACTTTGATCATCTTCATGCAGTGAAAAAAAGAGAAACTTTAGAAGGAGAAACTTTCTTAAGAGCGCTCATTATTTGACGCACAAAATAAATACATAAAAATGACTGCACCACACACGTTAAAACACTCCACCACACGCACTAAAAATGGAAAGCAATATCACACAACTTTCAAATGAATTTTCTGCTTTTTGCTACACATGAAGCCACAATGTTCTTCGCTCAGTAACCAAACTACTAAAAAAAATGTATTTTTATTACAGATAAACCGACAACTATTATTATTGATTTGGATGTGGCCACATCAGATTACACTGTCGGCTTCTGATAAACCAGTTTCACTTTAAAGCGCCGCAAGGGCTGCTGGGTAAATTCAAGGATCACAAACACAAAGAACACATGAAAAATGAACAAATAAAAAAATAAAACCGCATACACTGTCATCATCTTTCAAATCAGTAAAACACAGTATTAGAAGTCACAGTTTATCTTGGTATTAGATACACCGTCAGTTACAAGCTAAAAGCTATCACTTTTTCACACGCTTTGAACCCCGCGTCTTACACAACTGAAATATGTCCATTAATGCATTGACTGGCAGAGTAAGATACCGTATTACATTTAAGTCTTACCTGTTAGTTTCAGTTGGATTATCTGAAAAAATAATCGTCCTTAGATTATACAAAACGGTCTAAACGGTAAAGAAATGTCCCAGTCTGTACACAGCTGCACCGTGAGAGCTCCGCTCTCCCATCGAGTCCTAGCGATACCGTCAGCCACAAAGAAATAAAATAATGTTAAAATTATTTCATATTGTTGTAGTGTTGAGTGGACGATAACACTTCTTCTTCTCTTTTGGATCCACTGGCGGACGACACCAGCTTAAGGTTGCAGTTTACCACCACCTACTGGGCTGGTGATGCCTAGTTCATATGGCAAGATAATAGGCCGACATCAGACCCGATCTTACCTTTCCGACAATCTTAAGGATGCCCCGATTGTAGTGATGACACTAAAGATAATCTTATCAGATATTCCTGCCTTTGTGGTGTGTTAAGGTGCTCTGATCTGCTCGGAAGGACATCAGAGCACTCTGATCGCAAATTGGGGATATCTAACATGTCGGATTGTCTTGAACCCGAGATCGCAGCATGTGTTGAGTCCCCAACCACAAATGAGCACGGAGCCTGCTGAATGTGACGTGCAGCAATCAGAAAGCGAGGTGACGGACACACAGAGCGAAATCTAAAATCAAAATAGCTGTTCTGACTTACCAGAATGTCCAGTGGTGACACTGGTCTCCACTCTTTTAAAGAATGCCTTTTCTTTTCTTTTTGTATCTTTTTTCCCTCAGTTGTAAATAGTCCACAAAGTATCGCCGCTGTTTACTCTGAAGTCACGTTATTCTTGAGAGATTTTTGCGAGGATTTCCTGTCTGACCTGGGAAGGTTCGTGTGTGAAATCTGTGTGTGGTGTTGTTGTCCTTACTGTGTGGCTGAACACCACCATGTACAACCAACGTTTTACATCTGATTTTTTTTTTTTTTTTTTTATCTCCACGTGTGTGGTCTCTCAGGATTTGGAAACCTACAGATAATTTTTAAATCTTGCCACGTGAACCAGGCTTAAGTGATCACTGAGATTTTACAAACCTTAACTCCTGGCAGCCATAGTCATTTGTTTAGATGCGATGAAGTAATCCAGTGTCCTTCAGATATTTAAATAATAATATAATTTTTGCATGATGTGTGACGGGTTTTGCAGCAGATTTCCAATGGACAAGGGATGGTAACAACTGTAATGTCCAAAGTGAACCTGAACTACACTACCCACAATACTCCCTGTGTCCGGCCATCACGTTTTAACGCTTAATGATGATGTCATTAGCAAGCGATAGCCAGTCTGGCCATAAATAAACACACAACAGATGGACTAAAATGTTTGATATTAGGGTTTACAGGACGTTTTTTGACTGTTAAAACTTTGCTCACTTTACCAACAAAAAAAATGTTTTGGAACTGAAAGTTATCGGAATTAAATTTATCGGAAGATAATTGGTCCGATGATGGTTTTAAAACTTATCTGAAAAGCTAATCTGCTAGCAAAAACATTAGCTATGATAATTATCTTCTATCGGATTAGATGAACTGTGCCCAATACTGGTGCTAACAATAAGCCATTACACAAAAGTGTTATGTGTTCCATTTCCCTGTGAAATATCTCTGATGCTGAGATTATTCTGAAAGGCAGTCACAGGAAACAGTATCTGGCAAAAGGTGGCACAAGGTGCAGCATTTGGTGCCACTTTCATCCAGCTGTAACTGCCAGAAGCCTTGTGAGGCATCACAATTTTGTGAAAAATCTGGCACCTGTCATTTTGCTGGTCGTTTCCCTCACATTTAGGTATTTTGTAATGTTTCTTTGATGTTGTTTTTAGATCTTTTGGGTCATGCATATTCTCAGGTCACCGGGCTTTCTCGTTGCATGCACCATGAAGGTTATCTAGGGGGAGGCTATTCAAACTTTCTGGAAACTGCTGCCACCGTGGTGCTGTCACAGACTGCAGTTGTACATTTCATTAGTAGATCTGTATTCACTTTAGTCAGGGTGGGCCGCTCCATTTTGGCAAGCAACTTCCAGTTTGCCACTGCATCTGATGATTAGTTATGTGGGAACACAGTATGTTAGAAGTGTCCAAACATGAGCAGCTCTGAGTGCTGTGGACCAGCATTTAACTTCTTCCCTCCTCCATTGAAAGATGAGGATCTTCAGGGCTGGCTATAGGCAGTGAAATGGAAAAATCCACCCAGATGTCCCTATGTCTGTTCTTTTCATTTTGTGGAGAAAAAACCCACACCACTGGAACTTTACCCAGAGAAATGGTTGGACTACAACGCTCCGTTGAAGAAGTCACGGCGGATGCTATTGAGACAAACGGGTAAGCTGTGTTTGTAGCATTAGCTGCTATCTTATTTACTCATTTTCTGGCATTTGATACAACCAACACTGCATGAAATAACACCATATGTATATTGTCAGGTAGTATTGATAGGCTTCTGTGCTTTTATAGTTCCATCATAGCCAAACCGTCCACGCTGAGTGACAACACAAAATAGTTAAAAATATTGGCATACATAATCGAGGGCCACTTTTTCATGGCATCTTCCCACTCTGTTATGACCCGTGGGTGAGCCAGAGTCATTCCCTTTGAGCTTTTCAAAAAGGTTTTTTGTTTCTACACATGTAATGACTTTCATTTTTCTATACTGAAAACACCACTCACCAGAAGTCCTTGAGCCAAAACGGAAATGCCTCTCTTGTAAAAGTGGGCGGGGCTGAATAAGGTGAATAGCTCCTTCCAACATCAGGTCAGATGCCCTCAGGCATCCTTTCTCTGACTTTCTGTGCACCACGCCGAACATGATCTGCTCACGGATCATGTTAAATTGACTGCATTTATATAATGCTTTTCATCTGCATCAGAAGCTCAGAGCACTTCACAGTTATGCCTCACATTCACACCATTCCATAGACACACTCATGCACCGATGCCAGGGTGCTGCCATGCAAGGCGTTCACTGCAACCCGGGAGCAAATAGGAGATTAAGGACCTTGGGGCCAAGGGCCCTGAGCTATAGGGTCTGGCTGGGTTTGAACTGAGGATCCTCTTGCCTGATGCCCAGTGCTTAACCACTAGACTAGACCATCACCTCCCCATGACCCTATTTGGAATGGAGTCACATAGCATAGCAAAACTGCACATCTGTGCTTTGAGCTTCGTTCTTTCAGAAAGCAATCAAAAGACTCGTGTTGCTGTTGAATTGCAAGCAAAAAAAAATATATCTCTTATATTTCTCATTCATTTTCCGGGCGTCAAATTTTTCGCTAACTTTGTCATAATTCTCTTTATCACCCAGATCATCATATAGGAACATGTTGTACACTTTAATAGCTGAGGCCCTGGTATTGTAAGCGGCAATGGTACCTTTATCACATCTGGGCTTGGTTCAAATCTCACAGGCACAATGCACAGGGTGGAATTATGACTTGAAGGTGCACCAACTGCTGTCGACATTTCACATTACCTTCAAACTTTCCAGTGGTTTTACAGAATCCATATAGCTTTTCACAATACACCTCAACTTACCTTTTTTACTCTCGGTACTAGGGATGAGCGAGTACACCACTATCTGTATCTGTATCTGTTCAACCATCTAAATTATCTATAGCTGTACTTGGAGTGGGCGTGGCCTAAACATGAAGTGGGCGTGGTTTAACCAGAAATGTGCGGGGCTTAAATCTGTACATTATTTTAAGCCTGAAATTGATATGGATTGATCAGAAGTTGCTATATTTATTGTGTGGTTGAAAACTATTTACAGAACAGCCTCAAATTGAGATTCAATCAATGATTTTGATTACAAAAGTAAGAGAACTATTTACAGAACCAGGCTTTGTTATGAATGGAGAACATGAATATTCTTAAGTGTGGTGAATGAATATTTACAGAACAGCCTCAGAATTGAGATTCAATGTTTTGATCACAGTAGGTAAAATGAACTATTTACAGAATAATGTGAATCTGCATCAGTAAAATGGCAGAGGACTGATATTACTTCCACACAAATTCTCCATCACTCAATCAATGCTGTTCTTACTGATAGCATCTCTCACCTGTATAAGGGACATGTCATCTCTTTTCCTGAAAGAAATAAAGGCACCTCACGGAGGTGGAACAGCCTATGATTTATTTTTTCTTGGCTCGATAATTTAAAGCATATATAATCTCTTTATTTGACAGAACTTGATTCAGTCTAGGGTGCTGGTGTAACATGCCTGTCAAGGATCGAGTTGCATAAAAAAAGAACACATGCGATGCAATCTCTAATTCTTCCTGTATGTCCACCTATGCAATATGGGTTGTGCCCCACAGGTAGCAGAATTTTGTGAACCATTGGTAATATGGATAATTAGACCGAAAGTTTAAATCAACCCGAGTAACAAAGAAATAAGTGTCAGTGCGCTGTGAGAAGTCCTAGAACATTCTTTCCCCCCGCCCAGAGGTTATTACCGCCTTTCCAATGTCTGTGTCAGTTTGAAACCTACTTTAGTGTAATCCAGAGCGCTAAATGGAGAATGGTACATAGAGATGCCAGGTGTTGGGAGAGAAAAACATGAAGCGACATCGGCTTAATACCTTCCTGTGAAGAAGCAAAACACAAAAAAGCCACGGGGTGTTTCATTCAGCTGTGTAAGCTGGAAACTTTCTTTGACACAAGTTAATTAGACATGTTCATCACTTTCTTCAGTGCCACTTTTCTAGGAGTTCCATACATAATTCAGTTTTGCATAATACCAAGACAGGCATTTTGGCACTGGTTTCAATCAGTCACACAATAATGTGTTAAGTTACTTCTTTTGTTGCTTGTTTTCTTTCAGTGGGTGTCATTCTCGTAAAGCATTGAAAAGGTTTCCCAAATTAATTAGATGAACAATGAAGTGGGGAGGCATCCCACCCCACAGAGCAGACATAATGCCCGAATGAATGTTCAGTGCATGTGCCGACTGAAAATTGACACTTGAATTAGATAATAAGAAGAGAGGACAGAAGAAAGAATGAGGGGTTCTTTACTGTCTGTGTGGGGTCTTCAAGGAGGACCTGATTTTAATTTCCACATTTTGGGTAGACAAGTTGTTGACTGCTTTACTTGAAAACATGACTTATGCAAGGGGAAAATGAAAGACATTGTGTGCTTTTGCTATTCTGTTGAGGGAGTGGATGTATTGATTTATTTATATGTTAAAAATGGGGAAAACAGCTATTATATATATATATATATATATATATATATATATAGATATATATATATATATATATATATATATATATATATATATATACACATATATATTATATAAAATATTTGTACAGAGGTTGTTTTTCCTGTTTTTTTCCCTGATCATTTTTTCAAAAATTAATGAAACACTTTCACAAAAAAGTAAGACATCACATTAATTGGGGAATGGATACCCTTACTTTTAAGACAAATTTATAATAGAAACAGGGATATTTTATTGTGTTATATCCTGCATACTATTTTCATGTTACGAAATGTTCCTACAACTCAGCATGAGTAACAGCGACAGTCCATGCTTCTGACACATTCAGTGGTGAGCATAATGCTACATGAGCAATAAGAAATGATTACAAAACTAAAAATGCAACAGAAGGAACAAAATAATTCTGAAAATAAAAATGCACCATGAGTAATAATAAATTATTATGAAACTAAAAATGCAACACAAGGAAGAATAAATTATTAAACTAAAAATGCAACACGAGGAAAATAATTATGAAACTAAAAATGGAACAGAGCAATAGGACATAATTGTGCTTTAACCGTTAGCCTTTCCAAAAGACTTTTATTGGAATTCAGCGCATACAGTCTTCTGCACTTGTGTGCCTGGTACGTCAATAAATATTCATAGAAAGCTTCCATTTACTTTGTTGCTGCTTTGCTTTGCTGAGTTTCTGTTGCATTTAGACAAAAAAGACAACTTTTAGGTCTGAAGATGTTTGAAGTGACAAGACTACAAATTGAGTCCGTCTTTGTATTGACCTGCACATGTAGAGGTCAGTACAAAGACGGACTCGCCCTCTGCTGTGTTCTGCATATGTGCCCCATCCCAGTGGTCAGTGGATGACAGGCAAGTTACTCCCTCGACAATCTGACAGTCTAGACAAGGGTTTGGCAACGAGGGCCAAGACAGTGCAGGTTTTCCTTGCAACCAATCACCTCAGCAGGTACGTGTTGCTGATGAGCTTCTCCACAGAAGATAACACCTGATCATCAATGAAATCACCTGCTGAGGTGAGTTGGTAGAACGGGAAGCCTGCAGTGTCTTGGCCCATCATGGTCCACCCCTGGTCAAGATTAACTAACACATTCACAAGCTCTCACCTTCAGTCAAATTTAAAGTCCCAATTCACTGAACCAGCATGTCTTCAGAGGTGGGAGGAAGCTGGAGCAACGGGAATGACGAGGTGGAAAGCAGAAGCAAGGACCTTGTTCCTGTGAGGCTACAGTGCTAGCCACTAAGTCACCGTGCCACCTAGTATCAATTTAAGTTCAATAAAATTTTCTGGTCCTTGTTTATTTCCTCCTTGGATGCAAATGGAGGGTTTTATTTTTCTCTCTCTTCAAGAGGACGACGACACTTCAGTCAAGTCAGTACATTTCTTCTTCTTAGTCAGCTATGTACAGTTGTAGTTGGAAGATACATTTCAATTTCAGTTTATTGTTAAGAGGGACAACATACTTAATGGACATTTTCATTTTAAAAGAAATAAAATAAAAACGTAAATGTACACCATTGCAGCATAGGCTGATTTCCATTGCCAGTCCCCCTGCAGATGGTACAGGCAAATTCCTAAATAGTAAAACAAAAAAAGCACATAATAAAATTATTTATAAAAACATAAAGTCACATTAAACACAGTGTACTCAGCAACGCTGCTACAACACAGATTGTATCACATTCCCAGCCCTTACACAATGTCCAGACTTCTACTAACTGTGATGGCAGGTTTGGGTGGACAGCAACCATCCCCTCAGATGTTCTTTAAAAGTACTAAAAATGGGGCATTCCCTAATAGTGGATGGTATGGTGTTCCATAAATGACCACCTTGACAGTAGGGCCATCATACACTAATCATGGGTGGGACAGTGGTTAGTGGTTAGCACTGATGCCAGCACAGCAAAAAGTTGTGCAATCAACTTCCCACCTGGTCTTTTCTGTGTGCAATCTGCATATTTAAGCTGCGTATGCCTGCATACCCCTCTGGGTGCTCCAGTTTCTTTCACAATAAACACATGCTTGTTACAGTCTGCTTCTTCTCTGCCCTTGACCAAGGCAGCGTCTCTACATCTGGAGGCTGGTCCCTGGGCACCAGACTGTGCTGCCCACTGCTCTGTGTGGCTAGTGTAATTAGGATGGGTTAAATGCAGGGGACAAATTTCGTTATATCTTCAGGCTGTCCCAAAAAAGTGTCTCACAAGCTTTTGACTCTAAATCTGCAATGGCTAATCTGAATAATGTTGTTTTTTTTTGTTTCTGTGTTTTTGTTTGTTATTTTCTTCAGACATCAAGCTGTATGTAAAAGTGTGGGGCACCCCTGATGGTGTTTCCATGATTATCCTTTATTCACCTTATTCAGGAAGTCAGGGTGGGCGGCTCCATTTTGTCAAACAACTTCCAGTTTGTCACTGCGTCGATGATTATCTATGTGGGAACACGGTACGCTAGAAGTGTCCAAACATGAGCAGCATTAATTGTTCAGTTTGTGAGTGCCACAACAACTGGAAGAAGAAACTATCGCTTTCAGAACGGTGTTTTGAACATGGAAAGGAGAGATCTGAGTGCTGTGGACCAGCATTTAACTTGTTCCCTCCTCCATTGAAAGACGAGGCTCTCCGGTGCTCGCTAAAGGCGCTGAATTTGAAAAATCCACCCAAAGTCCCGATATCTGTTCTTTTAATTTTATGGAGAAAAAACTCACACCACTGGATCTTTACCCAGAGAAATGGTTGGACTATAATGCTCCGTTGAAGAAGCCACGGCAGATGCTCGTGAGACAAAAGGGTAAGCTGTGTTTGTAGCGTTAGCTGCTATCTTATTTAATCTTTTTTTTTTTTTTTTTTGGTGTTTGATGCAACCAAGCACTGCATGAAATAACACCATACATATATTAACGTTACGTAATCTTGGCATTACGGTGGTACTACTTGTCAGGTAGTATTTTAACTTGATTGTGCTTTTGTACGAGCTTCAGCAGCGCGGTGTGGCAAGAAGCTCGTAGTTCCTCATAGCCAAACCGTCCACGCAGAGTGACAACACAAAGTAGTTAAAAATAATCGAGGGACACTTTTCCGTGTCATCTTCTCACTCTGTTCTGACCCGTGGGTGAGCCAGAGTCAATCCCTTTGAGCTTTTGAAAAAGGTTTTTGTTTCTACCTGTGTAATATTTTCCATTGTTCTATATTGAAAACACCGCTCACCGGAAGTCCTAAGACAAAACGGAAATACCTCTGTTGTAAAAGTGGGCGGGGCTGAATAAGGTGAATAAATCATTGGTTGTTTGGATCAGCAATTTCAGTTAAATATATATAGCAGACAAACAGTGATATTTGAGAAGTGAAATGAAGTTTATAGGATTTATAGAAAGTGTGCAATAATTCTTTAAACAAAATTAGACAGGTGCATAAATTTGGGCACCTCAACAACAAAACAATACATCAATATTTAGTAGAGCCTCCTTTTGCAGAAATAACAGCCACTAAACACTTCCTATAGCTTCCAGTGAGAGTCTGGATACTGGTTGAAGGTATTTTGGACCATTCGTCTTTACTAAACAACTCAGGTTTGTTGGTTTCCCAGCATGGACAGCCCGCTTAAAATCACACCACAGATTTTCAATAATATTCAGGTCTGGGGACTGAGATGGCCATTCCAGAACATTGTACTTGTTCCTCTGTATGAATGCCTTAGTAGATTTTGAGTGTTTAGGGTCGTTGTCTTGTTGAAAGATCCAGCCCCAGCGCAACTTCAATTTTGTTACTGATTCATGAATATTGTTCTCAAGAATCTGCTGATATTGACTGGAATCCATGTGACCCTCAACTTTAACAAGATTTCCAGTACTTGCACTGGCCACACAACCCCACAGCATGATGGAACCACCTCTAAATTTTACTGTACTTTCAGCCATGCATACTGCCCCTTGTTATGTCCAAATAACTCAATTTTAGTTTCATCAGTCCACAGCACCTTATTCCAAAATGAAGCTGGGTTGTCCAAATGTGCTTTAATGTACCTCAAGTGACTGTTTGTGGCGGGTACGCAGAAAAGGCTTCCTCTGCATTACAGCATCATACAGCATCTCTTTGTGCAAAGTGCATTGTATAGTTGAAAAATGCACAGAGAGGTCTTTGGAGCAGGTCTGTGAATTGACTATGACTGTTCTCACCATACTTTGCTTCAGCTTATCTGAAATTTTTCTTTGCCTGCCACTTCAGGCCTTAAATACTACTGTGCCTGCAGTCTTCCATTTCCTTACTATGTTCCTCACAGTGGAAACTGACAGCTGAAATCTCTGAGATAGCTTTTGTACCCTTCCCCTAAACCATGATGCTAAACAATCTTTGTTTTCAGGTCATTTGAGAGTTATTTAGAGGCTCCCATGTTGCCACTCATTAGAAGAGATGCAAAGAGGGGAAAAATGGCCACCTTAAATACCCATTCTCATGATTGGATTCATCTGTGTATGGAGGTCAAGGGTCAATGAGCAATTTTGTCTTCCAATAATTAGTGCCCGAATTTATGCACGTGCCTAATTTTGTTTAAATAATTATTGCGCACTTTCTGTAAATACTAGAAACTTCATTTCACTTCTCAAATATCAGTGTGTTCATCTGCTATTGATAGATTTAACTGAAATTTCTGATCCAGACAACCGATGATTTATAAAGGAAAATCATGAAAATTATCAGGGGTGCCCAAACTCTTGCATACAACTGTATATGTGAGGAATTTTTTCTGATAGTAGTTTGAGACGGATCCAATGATGATACCGCTTACAATAGAGCAAAAACAGAAACTGATGGAATTCCACTGTGAGACCAAATGGATTATGCAAACCTAATGACAATATCAATGTCATTTTGCTGGAAGAAAGGATCCCGACATAAAGACAATATGGGAGATTGTAAAGAAGTTTCGCACTGATATAACTGTTGAACCAGAGGAGCAGTGTACGTATTGAGCACATCTTGTGAATGCCAAAACTCTTACAAACTGAGGTGAAGTTAGAAATGAACAAATGTTAAAATTCCCTGAGTTCAGCATACATTCCTCTTCTTTTTCTTCTTTTTCTTCTGGCTGTTCCCATTAGGGGTCACCACAGAAGATCAATTGTTTCCATCTCACCCTGTCCTCTGTCTCTTCCTCTGTCACACCAACCACCTGCATGTCAGCCTTCAGCACATCCATAAACCTCCTCCTTGGCCTCCCTCTTCTCCTCCTGCCTGGTGGCTCCATCCTGAGCATCCTTCTTCCTATACTCCAAGTCCTTCCTCTGCACATGTCTAAACCATCTTAGACTCGCCTCTCTGACTTTGTCTCCAAACCGTCCCACCTGAGCTGTCCCTCTGATATGTTCATTCCTAATCCTGTCTATTCTCATCACCTCCAAAGAGAATCTCAACATCTTCAGCTCTGCCATCTGCAACTCTGCCTCCTGTCTCTAACCATCTCTAAGCTGTACAACATAGCTGGTCTCACTACTGTCTTGTAAACTTTCCCCTTCACTCTTGCAGATATTCTTTGGTCACAAATCACTCCTGCCACCTTTCTCCACCCACTACACCCTGCCTGCACTCTCTTCTTCACCTCTCTACCACACTCTCCATCATGTTGGATAGTTGACCCAAAGTATTTAAACTCCCTACTTTCACCACTTGTGCTCCTTGTAACCGCACTATTCCACTGAGCTCCCTCTCATTCACACACATGTACTCAGTCTTTCTCCTACTGACTTTCATTCCCCTTCTCTCCAGAGCGTATCTCCACCTCTCCAGGCTAGAATCAACCTGCTTTCTACTCTCACTACAGATCACAATGTCATCTGCAAACATTATAGTCCATGGGGACTCTTGTGATCTCATCTGTCAACCTGTCCATCACCACTGCAAACAAGAAAGGACTCAGAACTGATCCTTGGGTAATCCCGCCTCCACCTTGAATGAGACTGTCCTTACTACTGCATATCTCAGTGCTGTCACACTATCCTTGTATATGTCCTGCACTGCCCTCACATATTTCTCTGTCACTCCAGACTTCCTTATGCAATACCACAACTCTTCTCTTAGCACCCTGTCATAGGCTTGCTTTAAATCCACACACACACAATGGGCCTCATGTATCAACATTGCGTACGGCGATATTTGAGCGTATATGGGGTGTACGCCAAAATGGCTGCGCTACTTGGCATTTATCAATGTGGTCGTGGGCGTACGGTGCGCTGATAATATACACCAGGTCGAGAGGTGGTGTAAATTATACACCAAAATGAACCAGCAATGGAATCCACATAAAAATGAAAATGATCAACATGATAAACAGTGCCATCATACAAATCAATGCATATGTTAAATAAATAACACTTTCTTGATTATACTACATAATAATTAATACAAATCCCACTTTTACGGGATTGTTGGTCTCGAGTACGATCCGTGGCCACAGCGCTGACCGCAAAGAAAGCGCTGCTCGCCTTTTTCTCCAGACTTCGAGCCTGGAGCCAGAGCAGCGCTGAGCTTAACTTTATGTGGTGTGATCGTTTTAGACAATGGAATTGATAATTACAGCTGTAGTGTTGTCATTCCCTTCGCCCGTGCTGCAATCAGGTTTTGTCTTCTCCATTCGTTTGTTACAATAAAAAATAAAGAATACATTTTAAAAATAAGAAATGTGAAAAATTAGGCGTGTCTTATTAATTGAGCTAGCAAATATCCACATGTCAAGAATTATTAACATGTGAAAAGAGAATACAGTGGTCCCTCGCTATAACGCGGTTCACCTTTCGCGGCCTCGCAGTTTTGCGGATTTTTTAGTCCAATTTTGCATGCTTTCTTTTACAGTGCATTGTGGTCTGCATGTCTGTTTATAAGAATCTTCTCGCCCAGAAGAAAAAGAGCACAAACAACTACCCATCACTGTGTTCTTCACTCGGAAAAAAGACACCTGCAGCGAGATTTGACACAGTGGAAAAAGGCGCAGTGCCAGGACGAAGAGGGCGATCAGAGGAACTGTGAATACTGGTCAGTCACTATTAATAATTTCTTATGTGTCCTTATGTGTTCTTATGTGTTCTTATGTGTAGGTTGATCGTTAAAATTAAATTTGTTAGTTCTAAAAGCCATCATAATTATTTATAGTGTAGCCCAGATACATAATCTGTGTATCAAAAGGAGGTTCATAAAGATATAAATATGTTAAAAGAGTGAGTTCATTTATTTTTGTTAAATGTTCATCTTTAAAATGCAGTTCAAGACTTGTCTTAAAATAGTTATTCTATATTTAGATTGCTTAATTTGTGGTACCTGAAGAATGTGTTATTTCCGACACTCAGACTGTCTTTGAACGTGACGTGAAAAAAAAAGAGAGAGAGATTCAGCCCGGACGGCCAAGGAGGTCGGCAGCTGCAGAATGAGTTTGTTTGTCTTGTGAAAGTAACAGCTATCATCGCTGTGAGATTGTCCCTAAGACAATCTGCTTTAAGTATTTATGCTAGAGTTGTGGTGGAGACTTTTGAGCTCCTACTCGAAGCTCTTTGAACTTTCTGCCGCTAGCTTCTAGCATAGCCGGTGGGCGATGCTAATTAGCATGCTAAAGAGCTGCTAAGCTGCCTTTTTGCTAAATCAGCAGGACCGGGGAGCTGGTAGTGCGTCGTTACCGAACTGGTCAACGAGGAACTGGATCCAGAGAGTACTCTGCAACACCTGCAACTATCCGAGTGTCTCTGTGAACGGTGAGAGACAAGCAGGAGGCGTTCGTGACTGGGTGTGGGCCACGCACCCTTCTACCACGGAAGCTGCTACTGGTAATGCCGAGCTGGGGTTTCGCTTGGACCGAGAACGACACAACAGGTTGGGTCAGATGGGACTAACACCGACACCAGGTACCATAAGTTTATTTTGTTTGCTCTTTGAGTGAAGTGATCAATAAGTTTGGGGTCTCCACGAACGCAAGCATCAATACAGGCCTGCAACGTAGTATTATTGTATGGTGTGCCGGCCTTATTATGGGTTAAGAGACTGGTTAAAATAGGTTGGACTATTAACTTGGAGTACCATACTGTGTTGGGGTTTTTCTGTGTTGAGAGGGAAATACAAAGAGTTAAACACCCAAATCCATTCATAGTGATATGGACCCCTGAACTCAAAAGTACTTGGGGGGCAAAGCAAAAGGTTATTGAAAGTATTACAGCAGCATTACAGATGAGCAGGCATAAAGCATAAATGTGTCTGATCCACCACCGCAAACCATTCAGCACTCCTTCACATGACGTGGTCCCAAGTCCACGAACTGAGATCCCATCATTAAAAGGGATCTCTTCCATTAGGGTATGTAATAGATAAAGAATTCGCCCTAGTACACTATCAAAGCAGGTAAGCCAGTCTTGGGGCCAGTATAAGAGCTCTGCTACAGCAAACGCCTATTAACTCCCTCCAACAACAATTAATCCCTGAGGAGGACAAGAATCTGTAGCTCACCATTAAGCACACAGAAATCAATAGTGACACAAGAGCTTGTAAGAGATACTTCTCATGTACAGATGCGGTGCGTTTAACAGATTTCCAATTATCACAAGAAAACCTTCTTAGGATCACTCGTGGCGTTTTTAACAGATTTTCAAATGACTCGCAAGAAACCATTCTAAGTGAAATGGTGGCACCTTTAACAGTGTTTTCACAGCACCACAGGCAAGAAGACGGATTTGCATTAACCAGGAAAAATGATAAAGTAATAAACTGACCCCCAAGCATAGTCTTATGGAGATGCATGCAGATGGACACTGGAGCAGGCAGCCGAAACCCTGGGATAGCAGCACTGTGCGGGCGGGCCCCCCCTCTGGAGTCGCCGCTGGTGTGTCCACCACAGAGCGTGAGGAGGTGGAGCTGACTGATGCTGATGATTCAGCTGACTCGAGCTTCATTGAGAGCGGTGCAGGCATCGTGGGTTGTGGTTAGAGGTGAGAGCTTCAAGGAGAGCTGAGCAAGCAGTCTGATGACGTCATAGTAGCTGTGGAACTCCGTGAAGCCTGCTTAACTGATGCCTCCACCATCGCGTGGGCTGTTGGTACCGACGACCGTGCTCGCCATCATGGTACCCACAGAAACCTTGGTTGGTGGACCTGAAGAGAAATGTGCAGTTTGAATGACTGGTGAGAGTGGAACTGCCGGCTCCAAATGTGCCATTGCTGGAGCACTGAGCTCGCGTGCTGCTTTTTGCGGCAACGATATGGACTTTCCTGATGGCTTGACGGATGGGACAGGACCGGAAAACGGAATCAATGGTTCCAGAGAATCCTTCTCCGACAAGTGTTCAGGCAACGTTGGAGCTTCGGTCTGTTGGGGCGCAGAGCTGATAGGAGCCGGCAGCAGCAGATGGGGCTGCAGTTTGCGTGGAGCGGCCATTGGATGAGGGAGAGGTGGTGCGGATTTCGGTGTGGAACTCAGCAGTGAAGTCAGTCTGGTGCTTTTCTGTTGCTTTCTGTACCATGGAACGTCGAGGAGCAGGAACTGGAGGTACCTGGGCAGGATCGGTCTCAGAGGCTGCACTTCTGGAATTGCAGGTAGGGGAGCTGTGGCGGGTTTTGTGTCATTGCATGCCATTGAAAGTGATGGCGGCATCTGAGAGCGTGATTATGCGTGGTTCCTCATTGCAGACCTTAGTTATCTCAGACTCAACAGAAAGTCCATCGGGTCTTCAATACAAGGAGGAACCCAACCCTGCTTGAACTTTCTTTATATCTCTTAACTCTGAAATGAGGAAACAGTCAGGCTCAGCAAACAGGATCTGATCCAACTCTGAAAAATAAGCTGTCTGCTCCGCTGACTGTGGCAGTCCTGATATTCAAAAAATAAGTCTTGAATTTTGAACAGGATAGTAGCCGTGTCCTGAAGCGCCTGACCTTCAGCCTCAGATGACATATTGTCATCAATGTCCTCCCACTCAGAGTCGCTGTCAGTGCATGGGAGGCTGGATGCCAGATGGCCTTCAGGCTGTCCAATCCAGGCTGGTAGTTTCTCGACAGCAAAAAACTCATCCAGATTTTCCAGGTCAGGGAAAAAGTGATACAGCCAAGCGTTAGTCTCAACAAGGTCAAGGGCTTGGTTGAGATAATCGAATTTCTTCTTGGGAGTAAAACAAGCTCTATAACAGTCAAAACAGAATTCGATTTCAGAAAAAAATGTCTCTGATGGTGG